>NC_056729.1:1555523360-1555645860 GCF_019279795.1 Protopterus annectens | reverse complement strand
CACAAATTAAAGGTCATTTTCTGACTCCATTTTATCAGAAATGCTAAGTCTTGAGATGAAGGACTAAAATATTATAAGAATACTGTTGCTTGTGTTGTCAGGAAGCATTCAGGTTTGGGATAATTAGTATAGTAATCCATGTATATAAAGTAATGTATGCCTGTATATTAGAATAAATAAATCCAACGTTCTGTAACTTTATGTTTTATCATGTCCTATTTTGATTTTGATTCTTGAAAATGTTATAGATTCTTCTCACCATTTGGTCACTCTTTCCAGATTCTTCTAAGTCAATAAGGAATGTCATAAGCCCCTTCTTTAGCTCAGTAATGCCTATATGAGACTTGTGTATTATTTTCAACATGACTTCACAAAGCTGAGTAAAAATGACTGTGTATCCTTTAAGCAATAAGCCTTATATACAGATAGGATTATCTTGATATGGAAAATAAATATGAATACTCATATATTGAGACTTAGCATTGTCTGGTCAATTATTCATTATCACTTCACACATAGGTTCATAGGTTCATAGGTAGGTACTAGGCTATCGGCCCAAGGGCCTAAGTAAGCCTAGCCAACAAGGTTCTCTGGCTTACGCCACCCAAGAAAGTTAGTTTCCTGTCCCCCTGTCAAGCAGAACCACAAAAGTGATCCCCAGGGTGTGTTTCCTATTTTCTATCCACTCATCAAGATTTTTCTTGAAGAGTGCTATTGAGGAACTTTGCTTGACATAGATGGGTAGCTTGTTCCAGAGTATAGGAAGTCTCAGGGACAGGAATCTATCCCTCCAGCATGTCCTGTTTATTGTGGTGACAAGGTTTAGGTCCCTAGAGCATGTATCTCGGAGGGATTTGGATTTCTTTAGGTGTAGCATGTCCAACAGCTCTGGGTTTAACACAGCTTTATATGTTAGGCAGAGATCTCCTCGGAATAGGCAATATGCTAAAGAGTAAAGCTGGATTTTTTTGAGATGGTCAGTGTAGGGCATATGTTTGAGGCCAGTAATCCTCTTTGTGAGGTACTTCTGTGGCCTTTCCAGCTGCTGCAGATGTCTTGTGAGGTATATTCCAAATGGGGCATTGTACTCTATAATGGGTCTAATTAGTGCTGAGTAGAGGGGAACAATGACCTGTTTTTTCCTGGATGAGAACCCTTTTGTGATGAGGTGTGCCACATAGAAGGATTTCCTGACTACTGAGGCGATGTGATTATCAAAGGAAAGACTACTGTCCACCTGGGTCCCAAGGTCTCCTATCACACATTCTGCGTTAAGTAGACTGCCGTTTATGTGGTAGTTCATGGGTACAGAGTTTTTACCAAAGTGGATCTCAATGCACTTTTTGGCATTGAACTTGAGGCCATGCCTCTGACACTAAGCATCTGTCTCAGTGAAGCCCTTTTGTAGGATGTTCACATCATTTGGGGACTCGAATATGGCTCCTAGTTTGCAATCATCTGTGAACTTCATTAGCCAGAGGCCTTCTGTGTTAGCCTGTACTTCAGAGAAGTAGATACCAAACAGGAGAGGTCCCAGGACTGAACCCTGTGGTACTCCACTTGTCACTGGTTTGAAGTCAGATTTGGAGTCTGCAAATTTTACAGTGTGGGTTCTGTTAGTGAGCCAGTTGGCAACCCATCTTGTGACGTAGGGATTTATACCTAGTTTAGTGAGTTTAGCTATAATTTCAGAATGGGGGATGGTGTCGAAAGCCTTGGCGAGGTCAAGATAGGCTGTGTGAACCACCTTACCCTCATCTACGGCTTTGGTGACTGCCTCAAAGAAGTCAATCAGGTTCAGAAGGCATGATCTGCCTTTCACAAACCCGAACTGGGTGGAGTCCAGAGTTTGGAGGTTACCAATGTCTTTGTTTATGAGTTCCATGATGATACGTTCCATGGCCTTGCAGAACAGGCTCGTCAGGCTAATATGGCGATAGTTCCCAGGATCAGTGGTAGCTCCCCCTTTGTGGTGTGGGATGACTGTTGCTGTGTGTCATTCAGTGGGCACAAAGCTTGACGTAAGACTATGATTAAACATGGTGCTTAGGCAGGGAGCCAGTTCGTTCTGAAGTTCATGTAAAACGCAGCCTTTAATGTTGTCCGGTCCCATGGATGCTGTGTTTTTGGTTTTAGAAAGTGCAGCTTTTACCTGCATAGATGTGATTACAGGGACTCTGCATTCTTCCTGTATAGATATGGGCCCATTAGGGGTTGAGAGGGGGGGTAAAGTTAGCACTGAACCTATCTGCCAGGATGTTGGCAATATCAGTTGGTTCTGTAATTTTTGTGCTGTTGTGCTGTAACTCAGAGCAGATCTGGGTGTTGCCATTGAGAATCTTGACATAGCTATAGAATGCTTTATGGTTGCCCTTAGAATCAGTGGTGCTTTTGTTTTCATTGCTAGCTTTGGAGGATCTTATAAGGGATCTCAGCTTCTTACTGAGGCTGACCAGGGAGCTCCTCCACTCATGGGATTTTGCTCTCTTTTGCAACAGTGTCTTCCTTCTGTTGTAGAGTTTGTTTATTGCAGGGGACCACCAGATTGGCTTCCTTTTTTGGAGGATAGCGTCTTGGTTCTGTTTGGGATAGCACGATCCATGCACTCGTGTAAGTGATTATAGAGTGCATTTGTGTAGGATTCAGCAGTCATAACTGTATTGTCCATCTGCATGGGTGTCATGAAGTTTGCCACTTCTGTCTTAAGAAGCATGAAGTTGGCTTTGGAGAAATTTTTTACCATGGTTTCCTTAATGGTGGGTGGGGGCGGGATGCAGATATCTAGGGTGATTAGCTTATGGTCAGATATGACTAACGAGGAGTTGACTTCAGGTGTGGAACACCGGTTACTCATGTTGGTAATGACTAGTTCTAGGATATTGTTGCCCCTGGTGGGGGTGTGGATAAGTTGATCCAGGGCATTGGAATCTATGAATTCCAGAAAGCGGTGAGCAAAGGAGCTGGTACATGAGTAGTTTTTCCAGTTAATGGTAGGGTAGTTGAAATCGCCCATTATTAGGGTGTTTGGTTGAACCCTAATATTTTCCAGTATATCAAGAAAAGAGGAGTGGGAATCCTGGGGCATGGTGGGAGATCTGTGCCAAGCTACAATTTGGATTGGTCAGTTTTGCCTAGAGTTAGTTGCACTTGGATAACCTCGGATGCATTATGCTACGCAACTAGCCTGGAGGTGTGGATATCCTTAATGAATATGGACACACCTCTGCATTTGGTGTTCTGGTCCAGGTTAAATGGCCGAAATCAAAGTTATTTCTTCTGAATCTTTCTTTGTGGACAGAGATAATAGAGAAACAGTCTAAAATATTCCAGCTGTTTCTCTATCAAATTTATTTATTTACTTGACATTTGTTAACTGAGATAGTCCAACTGGGCAAAAGCCCCTTTTCAGCAGAGGCCTGGGGAGAAAAGCTCCACATTACATCAAATCTCCCTTACCTCCTAGCAGCCATGCTTCACTCAGTGTATCACCTGCATAAATAAATCTTCCTAATATATAATGAATTTGAATATTGTATTTCTGCAAAGACAATAACATTATCTGTAGTCTTGCTGGAGCTTTGTGAAGAGCGTTCTTAAAAATACTTTGATATGACTTGTGATCTGATTCAGCAGTGAATAATTTACCATAGAAATAATCACAGCACTTCTGACAACCAAAAACTATCATCAACACTTCCCTTTTATGTCTGACCATAGTATGTTTGAGTATAAGTCACATTTCTTGACCTATAAATTACTGGTATTCTTTCTTGAAAAAAATAAAAATAAACTGAACCCAGCCCCTGATGACCAGTATCCACATGGAAAATATATAGGTTGTGTCATATCATAAAAAACAAATGTAGGAACTTCTGTGCCTAATTTTTTAATCATTCTAAAGCATATTTCTTGTTCCAGTTACTAAAATAAGCAATGTCCCAATATATTTGTTTGCTTTGAGTGGTTTGTCAAGAAACACAGGCAATACATGTAATAACCATAATGTATTTCCTTGTTTGCTCCTGTTCATCACTGAAATTTGCCGTTTACAGTCCTAGAACCCTTCCTCAATCTTTCACAGCCAATACCTTGGCATTTGACCAGCTTACCCCCCCCCCTCTCCTGGATGGAATCCCACAAAGAGGGCGTGGAATATTTATGGGTATAAAGATCATGGTATCCCAGTGTGGTGCCATCTTGACAATAGTAAGCAGGCTTTTTTATTTATGCCCCTGTCCCGTGCAAAATCTCAGCGCAGAACTTTGTCTGCTGATGATTTGTTAGTGTATTCCCTCTTTTTTGCTCTGGAGCCCTGAAACATAGTAGAACATTTCATAATTTAAATTGCAGCATAGTCTCTCAGAGTAACATGCTTACATAACAGAAGTTATTAGAGCAAGCCAGTCATTTGTGCAAATAGTTTTTAGAAAAACTCACCAATAAAGTTAAATCTAAATGGCATGTGTGCAAACAGCCTGGATTAATTTCTAATCTTGTATTCAGACTGGGTGTTATCACAGTCATCTTCATTCAATATTTATTTATTCCTTTGTAAGACCAGAAACTTAAGGTTCACTGCAAGACTGGCAGATAAATTGGCCACTTTTTTTTTACTTCTGAATGTCCCAACAAATTCCTAAATTACTTACATGTATATTGAGTTCCATCCATTTGTTCTAAATTCATTTGGTCTAAATTTAGAGTTTATTCATTTGAACTAAGTAAATTTGGTCTAAACTCCTTCAGTCTAAATACATTTGTTGTAATTTTGTATTTTAAGTATTACATCAATGATTGTTTCACAAAATTTGTTTTTATAAGCTTTGATAGAATAAGATATTTTCTATTCCGATTCAAAGATGGCTGCCATTCTGTGAACACTGCTGAACTACATCTCTGCATATTCCCTGAAGAAATCTAAACTTTGAATTGATACTAGGAACTTTTTAACACTAAATCTTTGACAGAACAACTACAACTTCATCTAATTACCTTGCAGGCACGGCCGGCCTTAGGCATAGGCAAACTAGGCGACCGCCTAGGGCGCATTACAACCGGCCTTGTAAAGGGCGGAATTTTATGAATTTATTTATTTATTTTAACAAATGCACTTTTGGTATTTTGCGATCTTCTTGGCACCCTTCACTCAGAGACGGGGCACCAAGAAGATCACAAAATAACAAAACCATAGGGCGAAGGGAAGGGGGAAGTGCCCTCCCACTTTTATAGCATCAGGTTGGCTTCAAAGAAGGTTGGGTGGAGCTTGATGATGTTCGAGTTACTGTAAGTTGCAAAACAAGTGAAAAATTCCATGTGGTGTTCTCGCTGCTTCCACGTTCGGACCTCACAGAGAACTGTTTTTCCCCCTGTTCCCGAGTTCATATGCAAAGGTATGCTTGTGTACTAAAGTTGCACATAGGTGAAATATTAAAGCAAAACGCAACAGCGTACATAAGATGTGATTTTTGCATTTGCTTGCGCCCAGTTAAAGAGGTACGTCAGTTATTTTAGTTTTCAGAAATCTTTTCTTACTATGCAACAGGCTTCTGTGATGTGATGCAGGTGAGGAAACATCCTGCTGTCTCTTGAATGGATTTTGGTGTGTAAATGTTGCAGACTGTTGTAGTGCCACAGTGCTGTATTATCTCATTTTGGGAATCACAAAAGTGGTAGTTACAGTAGCATCCTAGCCACTGCCAGACCCATGGCGTATGTTAGTGTTTTGCTTCAGTAGTTGTTGAGTTTACTACTCACTGATGCGCTCTGAGAGTGACGCCTACCGTGTACCCCTCACATCCATCTAGCAATGTAGTGTATCCTTATGGGGTTATTATTTACCTGTTATGCTTGCAGTATAATTCATTATGTATTTTTTCATTTAGGAATGTTGCTGAAATTTGATCCCTGGATTTTTAACTAAAAAATGACTTTACTTTTTGAACTAGAAAACAAGGTTGGGGGTACCTCCTTACATGCAAGATGTCTTAGCAGCTTTCCAGTTTTGCTATGTGCTGCAGACTTGTATATTAGTAACCTGTGCTGCAGTCTAACTTTCTTTTTCAACATAACTCTAATTAAATTTGCAGAAAAATACAACTGCTTACACTAGTGTTGTATGTAGAGGGAGTTGTCACCCACCCCACCAACCGCTCCCATCTGTTTTTAGTAAAATGATAACATTAGGTTTTTTTTGGTATTGTGGGTTAAAAGGGATGGCAGACTCTTCACATATGACATATATTTACAAAATTCCATGCCTGTTGTGTACTGATGACTTCTACAACATTTATATATATTTATATATATAGATAGATATGTGTGTGTGTGTGTGTGTATGATCATTCTCAAAAATGTATGCAACACAGGAGCATGCATTATGTAAGCAATAATACCTGACAAGGTATGTGTAATTGGGGAACTAACACATGCCCCGAGGTGTTGAGACAGTTTCCCCATCTTCATTTGTCATACTTGCTGTACGTAATTGTTGGCGGAGGAAGTATTTTACATCCAGCATACATTGTATAAATATTTAATGGTTAACACACACACATGACTTAAACACATTCAGAAGCACAGACACACCCGTGTCCAGCATTTACAGCCACTTCATTTTAATACACCTCAGATGTGCTACTGTGGGCAAACAAATATTGCATTGTTAATAGCACAACAGGTAGTGTACTTGCTTTTGATGCAGAAGGTTGTGGGTTCTACTCCCACAGTAGATAAATGCATTGCTGATACTGTACTGTGTTGTAAAGTGGGTGAATGCTGCAGTCCTTTTAATAAGCCCTAGGGCCAATAGCTTAGTACCTACCTATGAACCTATAATTTTCTTGGGTGGCAAAAGCCAGGGTACCGTTTGGCTAGGCTTAGATAGGCCCTAGGGCCAATAGCCTAGTACCTACCTATGAACCTATAAGTTAAAAAAAAAAAATATATATATATATATATATATATATTCTGCCGCCCATCATGCTCATGCGTCGGTGAAGAGAGGTGTTAAGGTCATCATACGTGCGCGTGTGTAGATTAGACTTTGGTTCTCACTGTAGTAACATAACATCATGGCATGGTTGTTAAGGTTTCTGCTACACATCTCCAAGGTCTGTGGTTAGTTTCTGATCTCTATTCCCTTCTCTGTGCAGATTTCCATGTAGATAGAGAAGAATTTTGGACTGTTGTCAGCTTTATCTAAGGGAGGGTTGGGTGTGTGTGTGTGTGTGTGTGTGTGTGTGTGTGTGTGTGTGTGTGTGTGTGTGTGTGTGTGTGTGTGTGTGTGTGTGTGTGTGTGTGTGTGTGTGTGTGTGTGTGTGTGTGTGTGTGTGTGTGTGTGTGTGGGCAGTAATATTGGTGGACTGTAATGACAGAAGTCTTGAGTGGCCTTTTATTTTTGACATTTTTTGAAATTGGTTGTTATTGGTTCATACATTTTGTTTCATTGCTTATTAAACGAATGTTTAAAACTACAAATTTAAAACATACTCTAACAAGCGGTACTGTATTATACAAGGAATATAATTCAGTACAATCAGGAAAGTGAATCCAAGAATAAGTATGTGTATGCATGGCCCTAAAAATGTGTGCAAGGAGTCTGTTTTGAAAACAGCCCAAAGGTAAACTCAGTTCTCCACTAGCCAGATGCATTTCTATGAATGTGGATTTTCATGCCATTTCAATGAATGTGAGTTTCAAGGGCAGAGAAGTTTACTGCTCATGCTAAGTGTCTCTTCATTGTGAGACTGTATTGTTTATTTAGCAAATGGCTGTCTGTGTTTGTGCTATTTTATTTCAATATCTGTAATCACTGTAGAAGCGAATAAGAGAACAGTATGCATGGTAACTGGTGAGAAATAACCAAATAATGGAACATTGGAGTGGCTGAGGAGGGGGCTGCTTCTGGGGGGAGGGGGTTGCTGCTGAAGTGGCTGCTCTGGGGGGGTAGTCTGTTACCCTGCTAGGGCCCTATTTGACAATGATCTGGCTCTGGTATTTAAAGTAGAAAATACATATGCAAAGGTAGTTGCAGTTTAACTACATTACAAGGTATCTTTTTTTCACTATGTATTTAAATAATTTAAGGAAATGACTGGGGTGGCTTTCTTGGGGAATGACTCTGTGGGTGTGGCTCAAATAGGGGTGTTTCATGAGTGTGGTGTGGGTGTGGCTTAAGGGGCGCCAGAACACTACTTCGCCTAGGGTGCCATTTCAGCTAAGGCCGGCCCTGCTTGCAGGAGGAAGAAAATCCGAAAATTTATACATTATTCAACAGGATTATAATAGATTAGCTGGCTCTGACAAGGAAACAAACAAAGGCACCGTGTGCTCTATACACTTTAAAAATCTATACTGTACAAGGATGTCGAAAGAGGAAAAAAATATGGACACAACCACTACTAAAACAAAACTTTCAGAACTGCGGTCACCGGAAAAAGATGTGATCTCTAAAAGGCAAAAAGTTACTAAACTACAAGAACAGCAAAAGCTAGAGACCAGAACTAAATCAGATCAAACACTGAATATGAAGGATATCAAAACTGCCTTATTACCCATTCAAGAAGCTCTGAAAGAATTAACTAGCCAGATACAAACGTTTGGAAACTCTTGCAACCAACTACTTGAAAGAATGGAAAAATTTGAAACTCGGATTTTGGAAAATGACAAAATAAATCTACTAGCAAAAAAAACAAGTACACATGATTTGGATATTCAGGCTATTCAAAGCAAAATCACTGACTTAGAAGCAAGATCCAGGAGAAATAACATCATTATTAGAGGAATTCCTGAATCTGTACAATACAATGACTTAATCCCATCTATAACACAAATATTTACAGTGCTCTTAAATGACTCTGACATGGCAAAGCAAATCATTATTGAAAGAGCACACAGAGCTCTGAGAGAACAACAAGCTTCAAATACTCCAAGACCTGTATATGCTAAAATTCTTAATTATCAGGATGTTACCAGAATACTTGTAACTGCTAAAAAAGTGGTGGGAATATCATGTGGAAAAACAACAAAATCTCTCTGGCTCAAGATTTACCTTTGCAAATCAGACAAGTAAGACAGTCTTTATCTCCTTACTGTAGATTTCTTATTGATAAACAGGTCAAATTTCAAATGAAATATCCAAATACATTAACTTTCACAGTAGATGGGATTAAATATTCTGTTTCTGTGAAAAATGAAGCCAAAATTACGTTTCTGAAGGTTTTTAAAAGTGTACCTGCTTCTGAGACTTGAACTGTATTCTCGTTGGGACTGCCAGGCTGCCTGAGGTTGGATCTGCTGATTACTGTGGCTCGAGGTCTGGGTAATCCTTTGTCTTCTTTTGAAATACTTTAGGCCTCTCCTGGATTAATAGGGTTGCTGTTTTTGCTGTTTTCGATGACCTGCGATCGTTTTCCAAAGTTTTATGGCTTCCATGAGCTGTCTGCATCGACGAGAAGACAGGAAATGCCTTCAGGACTGTAGAGGGGACATATTTCGATGTGGCACTTCCGGAAGTCCGTCTGTAATAGTGGTCCCCACATCACGAGTATTCTGCATGGTTTCTAGGCTTAGAAACCCGACAGGACTTGTTTTTAACCCTGTAAGGACATTTTAACATCAAGTAATGTACTGTTTTGTTAATTTAAGCACATAGGAACATTTTTATACACTGGTTAGTTAGTTAATAATTTAAACCCTTTCCTATATGGCAGATTAAAAGGTGTTATGCAGTACTGTTAAATATAGGGATTTTAGTACATCTTGCAACTTTATAATATATAATATAACCTACATATTTTTACTCAGGGGTGATAGTTATATATTACATTATTTGCATATTAGTTTATATGAGTAGAAGATAGCAATAGTCTATAATGTCTAAATAAGAAAAATGTTTATTTAAAGGTATGTGTGTTTTTATACAGGGTTATAACTCATCTTCTTTCTATAATAGAAGGAAAACTTGTCCATTTGTTAAAATCATATTTTTTTTTTCTTTCTCAAATGTTATTTTATGAGTATATAGGTGAGTTATACTATCTATATATAGCACGCTAATCATAACTACTAAAAGCTTTGTACAGTAATGTTATATCTTTAATATGATTTTTTTTTTCTTTTCAATAATAATTAAGATGTAGATAACAGTGGTGTTTGTTAGGGAATGTTTAGAATAGACTTTGTAATAGTTAGGTTAGCTAATATAGGTCTGAACTATAGGATGTTTTTAAGGTTTGTTAATTTAAGATTTTTTTGTTTCTGTGTTTCTTTGACCCTTTTATTGTCCTCTATGATATGCAAGACCTATGTATGTCCTGGTCCGGGGTTAGAGTGGGTAGGCACTGGTATAGGACGGGATGTCAAGAATGCTTCCAAATTATGTACGTTTTTCAACTTATTTTACCTTTCCTTTTTGTTTTCCCTTCTAAACTTTTACGTTATAATAACTATTTGAATGTGGGAAGTAGACTCATGGAACGTTAAAGGGCTCCAGAACTTAAAGAAGAGAAAGTTAATTTTACACTTATTGTTGCAGGCTAGGGCGATGTTTATATTACTTCAAGAAATGCATTTAACTAATGATCATAGATGTTCATAGATTCATACTAAGCTAACTGCTCTTGCGAGCCATTTTAAGCCTAGCCATTATCCTTATTCAAGATTCAAACCCTGCATTTTGTGTTGCAAAAGCACAACCAACCACCAGGCCACCACCCTCAATGATATCCAAAAAAGAAAGTGGATTAGAAAAGTAATAGCTTCAGAAGGTAAAACTAACAGTGCTGGGATAGCTATAATTATTAAAAACAAATATAAGGGAAAGATTTTAGACTCTAAGGCGGATAAAGATGGAAGATGGTGTTTTGTTGTTCTCTTAGCTACCCAGTTTGATAAACCAATCTTATTGTTAAATGTTTACGCACCCTGTAATGACCAGCATCTATTCATAACATCATTATATCCAATTTTGACACAATATGATAAGTACTATATAATTATTGGAGGAGACTGGAATTCCTATCAGAATCCGAAGTTGGATAGATCTTGTCCACAAAGAGCATTTAATAAACAAGTGGTATCAGTGTTAAGTGATGTTAAGGAAAACTTTCAACTATATGATCCTATTCAGTATTTAAATACTGGTAATAGTATAAATAATTATACTTTTTATTCCCCGTGTCATAAAATGTGGTCCAGAATAGATTTATTTTTGATTTCAAGAATAATGGTTAACCTGGGACCCTTAGTTGTTACACATGCACGATACGCGTCAGATCATTCAAAAATTTCATTAAGTTTTGCTAAAGATCCAATGGAGGTCCAGCGGCAAAGAGGTTTTAACTGGTCTCTTAACCCAAATTTGTTGAATAAGGAGGAAATAGTGCAGGAAATTACAGGTCATCTTAAAGAATTATTAGATAGATTAAAGAAACAACAAAGTGTACCTGACATTGATTGGGCGACAGTTAAAGCACAAATAAGAGGGATCTTTTTGCAAAAAGCTTCATACTATAAAAAAATACAAAATAGAGCTATTCAAAAACTAGAGGCTAAAATTAAGACACTTGATCAAGAAATGATGCAAAACTTTAATACTCAAACAGATGTGGAACTACTTAAATGTCAAAAGGATCTCTTCCTAATACAAAATCGTAATTTGACGTTTCAGGAACATAGAATGTTAGTGAGGTATGCCAATCATGTGCAAACACCATCAAGGGCATTAGCTAGGATAATTAATCAATCGAGAACAGCAGTACAAATTTCGGAAATACATTTTAGAAACACAACTTATTTCAAAACTGAAGATATCATAAATGTCTTTGAGCAGATATATACTAATATATATGGTGAGCATAGTGACTTATCCCCCCATAGAACTAGCAAGGAATTTTTACAAACTATTAAATTTCCAAAAATAGAAGACAGTATTCAAAGTGATTTGATTAAACCGATATCTGAAGAAGAAGTGATATATATAATTCAATATATGAAATCGCACAAGTCACCAGGTCCGGACGGTATGACGGTGGAATTCTATAAGAAATTTGACAATATCTTTGGCAAAATACTCTCACATGTCTTTAATTATATAATTAAGAATAAAATTAATGATCCCCATCTTAATGCTTCAAAAACCATTTTTATACTCAAACCTAACTCTGATTCTCAAAACCCAGATAATTATAGACCAATTTCATTAATAAATGTAGATATGAAAATTTTAACCTCTATTATAGCTAATAGATTTTAAAAAGTAATGAATCATATCGTGTCTAGTGAACAGGCTGGCTTTATGGCAAATAGACAAACTAGTGATAATACACTTACACTACATACCTTAATAGCTTATGCTAAACAGAAAAACCTTAACATGTATGAGCTTATGATTGATGCACAGAAAGCTTTTGATAGGGTTGATATAAACTTTTTGTTTGAAATTTTACCATATTTTAATATATCTCATGAGTTTGTTGAAGTGTTAAAAATTCTATATAGTAATCCTTATACCACACTCTATATAAACAGCAATTCTTCTAAAAGAATACCAATCAGAAATGGAACACGTCAGGGTTGTCCTCTGTCTCCTTTATTATTTAATATATATGTTGAACCTTTATTCCTATATATTAAACAGAATATATACCACAATGCCCCACTAGTTTACAGAACAAAAATATCAATGGCAGCATTTGCAGATGATCTGAATATTTATAGTACAACTCCAATCTCAGACACTAAAAAGATACTAAAAGCAATAGAGAACTTTTCAGAAGTTTCCAACTATAAAATTAATCTAAAAAAACTAGCATTTTCCCATTGAGAACTCCCAAACCCTTTTCACTGTTGCCTCTGGTGGGACAAATAATGTGTAAAGATAACATTAAATACTTGGGTATTGGCTTAGCTACGGATGATAAGGATTTTTATGTTACTAATATTAAAACAGTTTGGGATCAAATAGTATCTGATTTGGGAGATGGAAGAATTTACGACTACCAGTATTATCAAAAGTATCAATTATCAAAATTAATGTACTACCACGATTATTATATATTTTCAGATCTGCTCAGGTAGTAATTTCAAAAACATTTTTTAAACGAATTCACAAAGAATTAGCTAAATTTATCTGGGAGCCAAAGAAAACAAGGATTTCATATGAAAAATTAATGACCCCAAAACATAGAGGTGGATTGGAGTTACCAAATTTTGAAACTTACTATCTTATAGTAAACTCAAACAGGCTTCTTAGAATTGCTAATTATAACATAACTAGCACTAAATGGATACCTACCTGGGTAGTTCTGAACTATAAATATATTTTACATTTAAATATTACTCCTAAATCCATACCCTTTTACCTAAAGAAACTTTGAAACTGTATGGGATAATGGATCACATTAAATTATATGTAACGTCTTTACAAACCTTATTTCAATCATTAGATCTTGCTCAATATATGATGGCTTATCAACCCTTTCATAGAAACCCTAACCTGAGACTAAATAAAAAACTAATTGATCTTAAAGAATTCCCATTAATAATCAATTTAACTTTAATAGATATTTATACACTTCTCAAACTCTCGGCTAATCAGATAAGACAAGAATTAAATTTACCCAAAAATTATCTCGTTATTGTAAGACAAATTAGGGAACTTTCTATAAGTTACTTTAAAAATTTTAAACCCCGAGAAGAGAATATAATTAAATGTTCGAATTTGTGGCAAGCTCTCCAACAAGATATTAAATTTATAACAGCAGCAAATAATCTAATAAAGGAGTTTAAATTCCAAGATAAAATTCTTGTGTCAAAATATTGGAAAGAGAAAATGCCAGAGATAGAAGACAGTCATATGATAAAAGTAATTGATTTGACTACAAAATCTATTTCTCTTCAAAAACTGATGTATACCCAGTTGATGATATGGAATAATGCGTATTATACACACCTTAGCCTGCATAAATTTAATTCCAAAAATTCTCCAGTTTGTCCATACTGCAAGGATCAATCTGCTGATCTTCTTCATATGTTCTGGAGTTGCAAATGCATATACAGACTTTGGAACTCACTAAAGATACAACTTCAAAAGATGGGTTACCAAAGTACAACATTGTCATGGAAATTTATGATTTTGCATATTCTCCAAAAGAACTTCCTAAATCTCAAAGTATTGTATTAATCAATATATTTTTATTAATGAAGCTATACATAGCTACTAATTGGTTAGACCCATCCAAAACATCATGGAATAATTTTAGAGTACTAGCAATAAGGCATATACTAGCTCACAAATTACTTTTGAACCAACATAATAAAAATATTAACAATCCAAAAATATGGGAACAAGTATTTAATATTATATTAGCGTAACATCTCATATTTGAATTTAACAAGAATTATTTTTACACCTTTAAAAAACTCTGTAACACTAACTGTTTATTACTTGAATTGATCTTAACCATTTGTATACTTTTGGTGTATAATTCAATGTGTTACTTGGAAGCATTTATATAAATATTGTATATATGTTTTGTGTTTTTGCTAATTACTTTAGTTGGTAGTTTCTTTTTAATTTTTTTTGTTTTGTTTTAATTTTGTATGGCATATAAGAAAATAATAAAAATTATTATTGAAAAAAAAAGATATTTTCTATTAACATGCATATTCTGAAGGGTATGATGCCTGAAACTCAAATGCCTATCATTATTTAGTGACTTCAAACCTCAGTGTTTTCCCAGAAAACAACAAATTAAATCTGGATCAGACCAAAAATATGAGGCAAAAATCTGGACATTTGAGAGGTATGTTACACAACTATAGGTATGTTGAAATGTGAGTGTACTTTGCAAGATCTCACATAGTGGGTTTTGGGAGTTTGCTATTTTTCTTACTGTTGTATGATCTTGCAGTTGTAGTATATTGTTGCCATCGGGTGGAGGGAAAAACACTATTTTTCTTTTTTTAATGTTTTTTTTTTTTTTTTTTTTTTTAATGTTTTGAGGCGTTTTATATTAAATGGTTTGAGATGTATTGAATTTAGGCTAAATTATTTTATATGCATCAATATAGACTACACACACACACACACACACACACACACACACATATATATATATATATATATATATATATGGGTCTACTTTCATTCACTGAATACTCATTACACTGAGTTTCAGTTCACCCTCAAAAAATCGCTGAAAGCTCAAATCACTGAAAACTCATTTTGCTGAATCACATTTCACTGAATGTAAGTACTGTTGGGTAAATAAAATGTATATGCCCTTTTCCCCACTGTAGTGCAATCCTAGAATTAGTATATATAGTTGAGGGGCATAGCCCCCCTCCTGCTTAGCTTTTATATTTATGAATCTCATTTCACTGAAAGCTAAGAATATAAAACCAAAATTAAACCATAACCATATCCATAACCAAAACCAAAACTGTATATAAATATATAATGTGATGTATGTATAGGTTAGGTCATATGTAAAAAGATGAAAACCTGTGACTTGGTTGAGTACTACTTCAGCGAGTCTGTGCCATTAGTGTGAAGGCAACCTGCTGAAACCATTTTTTATGACAATGGAGCATTCTCTTTTCTCCAGTTTTGTGCAGTCTTGGAGTAAATTCTTGGAGGTGTGGGGTATCCTCCTACATGGGGTGTACAGGGGGACATGCAAAAAAATCTTTATTCTGAAGACTGCTGAAAGTGGTTTCAGATTTGTGCTTTCAGTTTGCTTTCAAAATATACCTCTCAACCTCTTATCACAAGAAATCTGGACAAAGTAAAAAATAATGGGGGTGGGGGGGGTCAAAGGTCCAAAAATATGAACACATTTTAATATTGTTCTTATAAATTTAGAAAGTTGGTAGAATAAAGTGTGAAGCTCAGACATCTGTCTTTATTTAGCAACTTCAGTCCTCAATGATTTGCCAGAAAACCAAACATTTGAGTCAATAATATGGAATTCTATGAAAACCTGGACAGTTGAGAGCTATGGATGTATTTGCTGAAAGGCCAGTCATTCGATCTACACGTAAACACAAAGTGAACTCTACATTATTCTTCTCTGCTACTCCTGTTGTTGGATAGATGTAAGCAACCACTGTCTGTCTAAAGACCTGATATATTTTCCCACAGTTTTAATATTCTAATTCCAACAAACAGCATATGTTTCCATTGCATTAATGTTCTTCTTCTTATCTTTAAAAGTTACCTTTGTCCTTTCATCAAGATGATTTCCCTTTGGTAAGTTCAAAATACACAGCAGTTTCTCTGAAGACTTCTTCTTCTTTTGGCTTTTTCCTGGTTAGGGGTCACCACAGCAGATCACCTGTCCACTCATGATTGGTAGTGGAGTTTTACAGTGTCGAGTTGCCAGCCCAGCGCCCAACCTTCCACAGAAGACACACACATGCACACACTCACACCTAAGGCCAATTTAGAGTGTCCAATCCACCTACAGCATGTCTTTGGGTGGAAACCGGAGCACCCGGAGGAAACCCACGTGACCACAGGGAGGACATGCAGACTCTGCACAGAAAGCACCCCAGCTGAGGATTGAACTGGAGAATCTTTTGCTGTGAGGTGACAACGCTAACCACTGCACCACCGTGGCCGGCCTATCAGTTTCTCTGAAGACTAATAAATATAAATAGAACAACACTAGTCAATTAACTTCTTCACTATTCTGTTACTATCTTCTAAAGATAAACAGTTATTTATTGCTCAAATTTCTTCATTCACAAACAAGAAAGTGCTCTGCAGATTGAAATAACTGTTATAAAATGGGTGCTTAAATGAGAATATTGGTTGTCTATGTTAGCAGCAGTGTTTTCTTCTGTACTTTGTGCTGTTGCTTGATTATTTATTCGTATTTGCTCACTGATTATCTCTATAATTTATTTCAGGATTATAGGAAACCAGAACCCATTCTGTCATGCAGTGAGCATAAAAATGAAAAACTAATCCTGGATAGTATACAAGTCCATTCAAGGAAATACATGCATGATCATGCACAGACATATGTACACACACACACACACACACACACACACACACACACACACACACACACACACACACACACACACACACACACTCTCTCTCTCTCTCAAAAGCCCAACATGTACATCTGCATGCAATGTAGAGGATAGTCATTTCACCTACAGAATCTGTGGAATGTAAAAAGAAAAATGGATTATCCAGCAAAACTCCATGTAAATACTGGAAATCTGCGCAAACCCTACACAGATTACACCCCAGCCAACTAAACTGGACAGCCAAATAAATACTAAATTAACGTACTCTGAAACTTTTAAAGAATAACAAGTGTCCTTGTCATTGCCATCATTTCCCTTCTAGAACCTGCTGAATGAATGAGTTGGGTAGACTTGACTGAGAAAGGCTTATTTTGATAAAGCCAATGATTGGTAAGCAGTTTTTTTGGTATGATAACCATTGTTGGAGAAATCAGCCTTCCACAAACAATAGCACAACATGTATCATACAAGTTCTACAGCCAGTGTTTTGAGATTGACTAAGGAAAGACCTTGTACTGCTAAGGTGCAGCTCTTCAGCTACGTGGTTATGGCTGCATTTGGCTGAGTAAGCTAGCCAAATGTCAGTCATGAACACTTCAGGAAAAGGTGAAGCTCTGATTGGTAGTGGCCATAACAAATTGTTATTGTTTCTGGATTTGATAAATGCTGAGAACCTGCTCAGTAAGGAGAGGTGCAGTAAGTACTTGAATCAGTAATACTAGACTGTCCAATGGGGAACTGTTGCAACTGGTGAGAGTGTTCTGGAAATATCTTGATGATGCAGGGAAACTTTGCAGTGATTGATTAATTAATATTGTGAGCAGGGGCAGTGTTTGTATCAATTTTTTTTTCTAGAAGAGCCTGCCAACTGAATAACACCATATAATAAATAATATTTTTTCTTTAAAAGAAACTTGTCAAATAATTTACTGTAGTGGAGCAGCCTTGCGGTCAGAAATTACATACAGCAATGCTGCTGTGTGTATGCCTTTAAGATACTTGACCACAACTGCAACAGATTGGAATTAAAAAAATAAAGGATATTATAAAGTTTTCAGAATACAAAATGATGACATTTTGTGACTTTGTGCTTTGAAAATAATCATTTAGTTTGGCACTGTGTAGTAAGATGATTGGTGCAATTAGCAGCGACACATTTACAGGAACAAATTTGGATACATAGTCCAAATTGTCAGATCATACCTGAGGAGCAATAAACAAGAGTTACCAAAGTTTTTTTAATTCACTGAGAACTGAAAGATAAGCATTTGTATAGTTTTGTGTACTGGCCAGACTAAAGGATTTGTTATATTAATAGCTGGCAATTTTTTGCCAGCATTTTGAAAGGCTGACTATTATAAATTGCGCATTTTTAATACCACAGGGAACCATGCTAGTCATCATAATTGCATTTATCTGACATCAGGTGCTTAGTTCTGTCTTGTGACTAGAATGGTAAGAGTGTTGAATGTAATCAAGCTGGTAAGTTTGCTATGATATAAAATGATATTATAATGATTCTATATACAAGTCAAAAAAATTCTGGTAAACATTCACATCTGCAGAAACTGGTGAGTCTGCAGAAACTGATGTATGCAATAAAATGCACCTAAAAGCAATGGCAAATAGGTACATTAAACAGTTTTTCCTGTGATGTTTATTAAGTAGGAGATGTGGTCTGACTTATTTTATGTGGGAAAGACAAATAGACCTTTGAAAGAGAGGATATTCCATCACTTGAGTGACATACATTTGGAAATCAGAAATAATGCTTTGGCATGACATATTCAAAATCTTTCCACACATAAATTTTTATTTATGGTTTTGCAACTTGTGGAAGAAAATTTAAGAGGTGGAGACATACAAAATCACAAAGAATATCTAGAAATGTGTTAGATAGCAAATTTACAGACTGACAAGGAACCAGAACTTAATGGAATGGTTCCTTTAAAACCTGCATTAAAAGGATGGAAATTACCTCAATAGCTTAGTTCCTATTGATGCTTGCTTATTTAAATACCTCAGGGTTTTAGGAAATGGCAGGATCTGAAGAATTGTACATTATTGGAGATAATTCTTGAAAACAATTCATTTGTTTTTGGAGATGAATTCTGTTTGCAGAAGACTGGCATGGTTATGGGCACAGCATGTGCTAATAGCTACGCCAAAGTATCTCTTGTGCAATGGGAAACTATCAATGTTTTGCAAAGGGATGAGTTTAAAGACTATATAACATGGTATGTACATGTTGTAGATGATATTTTTGTTGTGGCAAGGTTCAGAAGACACATTAAATGGATTTATTCAATATTTGCGAACAACCACTAGCTTCCTTAAGTTTACATATAAATATTCATCAGAAGAGATAGACTTCCTAGATGTTAAAGTTAATAGAACAGAATTACGAAATATAGAGACTAGCTTATATACAAAACCCACAAGAAAAAATAATTTATTGCATAATAAAAGCATGCATCCTGGGCACGTTAAGTATAATGTATTGAAAGGACAAATTTATAGGATTATAAGGCAATATAATAATGATATACAACTTGAATCAGCAATATCATTATTAAAACAAGATTTTCTTAGTAGGAGACTGGGGTTATAAAGAGAGCGAGAGATAGATATACGTGTAAAAGAAGCATGCAAAGAAAGACGGGGTAAATTTAAACCTTACTATGGTGACGGAACTAATAGGAATGTAGAAGTGGAAAGGGGTAATACAATAGCTGTGGAAACAGCTCAGATGGATAGAAATGTGATGAATAATGCACTTAGAGTACCACTTCCTTATTCAAGTGACAGAAACAAGGTTTGTAAAATTATTTAAAATAACTGGAATATTCTCACCACTGTAGATGAATTAAAAGATATTGTGGGTAAAGGGCCTCATTTTTCTTTTAAGAATAATAAATCTTTAAAGAGGCATTTATGTTATAAATTTAATAATAATAAGAATATGATACAATCAGATAGGATAGAGACATATGCCTGCAGAAACTACATGGCATGTAATTAAATTTACACAGGAGGGTACTTCACACATCCTTATGCAGGCTTTAAAACTGAGTTAAGCTTCTATGCAGATTGTAAAACAAGGAACCTTGTGTACTTCAGTTTTTGTAGCACATGCTATGTGTTTTATATAGGAAAAACTAGCCATTCCTTAAAGGATACAATACTGGAACATTATAGGGATATCAGGAACGCCAAAGAGACAAATGCGTTGGCACAACATGTTATTAAAGATGGAAGACAGCATGTATTTAAACGTTTTGTGTTAGATATTACTGAAGGAATAAGGGGGGGGCATAAGGAATATTATGGAGACAGCACAACAAAAATGCATTTTATTTTTCAATGCAGACAAACTACCTGGTCTTAATAGTAAGCTGTATTTAAAACCATTTTTAAAAGCTAGACCATTGAAACATTGAAAATAATGTGTGTTGTGTTTTTAGTATATAAATATGAGATAAGTTATTTTTATATTTATAATATTCAGTTTTGATATTATGATATGAAGTTGTTTTAATGTGTTTTACTTTACGATAATGGAATTATTAATTAGATAGGATAATTAGACATGTGACTGATTAGAGCATATTTAAACTGATAATGTGGTTGTGTATTTTTAGTCTGAAGAAGTGGTTGGAAGACAGTGAAAGCGCTCACTTTGTTTAATAAAAAGTTGCTGTTTTATAGCCTGCCGTGTCTAGACGTTTTTTTTTTAATTTAACATATTTTGAGCTTCTGAAGAAGGCTTATATAGCCGAAAGTGCTTTTCCTGTTTGTTTTATCTTACTTAAAGTGTATTGTTTCTATTGTGTCTATTGTATTGTTTCTATTGTGTCTATTTATTAAACAGTTGGATTCTACCTCCACCTTGGTGGTGAGACTTTGCTTTTGATTTTGGATAAACATTAAAATGATAGCAGCCACTATGCCCATGTGTGAAGCACAGAATGTCAGAGTTACATTTATTGTCGAAATAGAGTAAAGTGAAGATAATTTTATATGTCATATTGTTGCTCAAGTTAATACTCACAAACTTGTAAAATGACAAAAAATACACCAAACCCACAGACATTGCCAACATCCTAGCTGACAGGTTCAGCGCAAACTTCTCCGCCCCTTCCCCACCAAAAGGGCAAATATCTATCCCAGCAGAGTGCTGCCCCCCTGACATCTCAGATGCTCAGGTAAGAGCCGCCCTCTCCAAAGCAAAAAAACAGCATCAATGGGACCAGACGGTGTCCCGGGCTGCGTCCTACATGAACTCCAAGAAGAACTAAACCCAAACATAAAACTACTGTTCAATCTCAGCCTTACTACAGGATATGTACCCAAAGAGTGGCATACAGCAACAGTGGTCCCTCTCCACAAAGGTGGTGCCTCAATGGATCCTGGAAACTATCGCCCCATAAACCTGACTAGCTTGGTCTGCAAAGCTATGGAAAGGGTCATCATGGACCTCATAAATAAAGATATTGGGGACCTACAGACACTGGATCCTACCCAGTTTGGCTTTGTTAAGGGCAGATCCTGCCTCTTAAACCTGGTCGATTTCTTTGAAACAGTCACCAAGGCCATTGACGAGGAGAAGGTGGTCCACACAACCTACCTGGACCTTGCAAAAGCCTTCGATACAATACCCCAGTCGGGCATTATAGATAAGCTCACCAGCTTAAATATAAACCCCTGTGTAACTAGATGGGTTGCAAACTGGCTCAAGGACAGAACCCACATGGTTAGAATTGCTGGAGCCATGTCAGACTCCAAACCAGTTACAAGTGGCGTCCCACAAGGCTCAGTCCTGGGACCTCTCTTGTTCGGTATAGATTTCTTGGAGGTACAGGCTAACACGGAAGGACTGTGGCTGACCAAGTTCGCAGATGACTGCAAACTGGGCGCCATAATCGACTCTCCAGCCGACACAAGCATCCTCCAAAAGGGCCTCATAGAAACAGACAACTGGTGCCAGAGCCATGGCCTCAAGCTAAACGCCAAAAAGTGTATAGTCATCCCCTTTGGCAAAAACAAAGTGCCCACAAATTACCACATAGGTGGTAATCCATTAAGTACGGAAGAAGTAATTAGGGACCTGGGGACCCAAGTTGATAGCAATCTCTCATTTGAAAACCACGTGGCCAAAGTGGTTAGAAAAACATTTGATATAGCCCACCTAATCATGAAGAGATTCACATCTAGATCAGGGGAGGTCATCGTGCCTCTTTATTCATCCCTCATCAGGCCCATAATTGAGTACAATGCCCGTTTTGGGATGTACCTTACCAGACACCTGCAGCAATTGGAAAGACCCCAAAAGTACCTCACCAAGAGGATCAAAGGGCTCAAACAGATGCCATATGCTGCCCGGTTAAAGAAACTCCAGCTCTACTCAGTGGCATACCGCCTGCTCAAAGGCGATCTGTGCCTGATGTATAAAGCCATGTCCAACCCAGAATTAATGGACATGCTGCACCTCAGAAAATCCAAATCCCATCGAGCTACGCGCTCGAGAGACTTGAACCTCAGCACTGAAATAAATAGGACATGCTGGAGGGACAGATTCGTAACCCAGAGGCTCCCTTCACTCTGGAATAAAATCCCAGTCCAGGTTAGGCAGAGTCCCTCATTGACTTTCTTCAAGAGGAATCTTGATGAGTGGATGGGAGATTGTAGGTTTACCCCGGGTATCACTTCTGTGTCACTGTTAGACAGAGGCACAGTATACTAACCTCGAAAAAGGGCATAGCAAAATTCATTTAAAATGGGTGGCGAAAGACAAACACACTCTGGCTAGGCTTATAAATGCCCTAGGGCAGATAGCCTAGTATGAACCTATGAACCTATGAACTTTTGTATAAAAGCACAAATTAAAGTGGACCTGAGGTCACATTATGTTGTTTAAACCATTATGTTGCCTTTAAATGATCTGATTCATTTAAATCACTATAACTCTGCATTACCTATTGTACTGGTCCATGATTCTCTGTATAGAAACTTTAAATGTCCAAAAAGTGGCAAATGTCAAGAGTTTATCCTTCACATAAACTCACCAGAGATAATAAGATAAACAATATCTCGATTCTGAAAGACAGTACCATCGTGGTCAGAATCTAAAAATATTATCATTACTTTCTCATCTTTTACCCAAGGGTAGACTGAAGTTCATGGCTACTGAAATGCAAGTATTTTGCAGACAGCATATTACCTAGTGCATGAATACGTCATACTATACAAATAAAAAAAAATGGAATATATCAGAATCAGATGGACCATTTTCACCTACTGAGTTAATACTACATTTTCTCTTATCTCTTTGTTTTCTTATTTGTTGAAATCTTTTTCTCTACTCTTTTCTTGTTTATCACTATGGTTAGTCCATCAGCTAGTGTGACTGTGTTAGAAAAATAATCCCTAAAGACTTCTACATCCAATTTTGTTTTCTAGTATAAATAACGTTTAAGGACTTCTCTTTTGGGGCTCAGATCACACCAATGACTATGAGAACTGTGTAAAGAGAAAGTTATATTAAGGTTACTGAACTCCAGAGACAAAAAAGCTATTATTCTTTCTGACAAAGAAAAGACTGATGTCACTAGAAGCAAACTGGAAATATGTCTGCTGCTGAGCATGTGGAATCTGTACATTTTAATACACTCATACAGAAAAGGGCAGATTATCTGGTCAGCCATGGAGCATAAGATTTGTCCCTTTATTGTTTTTAGCTTCTGAGGCTAGTATATTCGCTATGCTGACTACCAAGGTCAAGGACTACAATTCAGTATTTTTGGTACTGGAGTAGCCTTAGCCAACATTAGTCCATAAATGTATAATCAGGGAGGCACTTACATAGGTGCAGATGAAGGAGAACTTATCAGGTTTTCCCCACTACAGTACTGGAAGTTCCGGAACGTCAGTCACAGGTTTCCTTTAAGAAAGAGCCTGAAATTCAACCCTTCCAACATTCCTTCATTCTTATGCAAGGACTTACCCTCCTTGGTCTTTTGTCTTCTACTGATACTGAGTACAATAAACTTGTACAAAAGACACTTTATGCTTTGAAGGCACCTTGAGTATTAACACTAGTACTTTACAGAGACTGATATAGGTTGGATTTCAGGTTTGAACAGTCAACATTACTACATTGGAAGGTTCTTCAAAGGTCGAAAAGAGGCACAAGAAAGCTATTCTCCAGTTTCATCAGATGAAGGGGTGGTGTAGCTTTACGTATCAGCACCTTTCCTCCTTATATGTTATTTCAGATCATGAGTAATCATCCTCAGTGTCTTTAGGCTCTCCACATCAAGAATCCATTTGTAATGAACTGTCAACACTACCAAAAATTAATTTCAGCTTGCCTGTTTATAAGATTGTTTTCTCCTAAAGACAGATTGTCTAAATGCTGAAAGTCCCAGAATCTATTTTCACTTTTTCATAATTTCCCAAAATTTATGGGGGGAAAAAACTCCAGACAGCCTAACTCATA
Organism: Protopterus annectens; assembly: GCF_019279795.1. Classification (NCBI taxonomy): domain Eukaryota; kingdom Metazoa; phylum Chordata; order Ceratodontiformes; family Protopteridae; genus Protopterus; species Protopterus annectens. The sequence continues at coordinate 1,555,621,316 of NC_056729.1, read as the reverse complement.
GCCACTATCCCATGATATATTGGATTTACTAAAAGAATTTGATAAGGAAAATGCTGAACTGTGTTATATATAAAATCTAACCTTGTAACTCTACAAGTTCTACAATTTCATCAGCTCCAAGTACGTCTTCCCATTCTTGCAAGCACTTTACCTTTTGGAAGGGAGGTTGCTGGACAGGTAAGACATAGGGACTTGTACCTAAGTATATTAACATTGAGAACTCATGTATGTCTGTTTAGCTCATATGTTGTCATTCCAAAATTGTATTTTTCTGAAAATGATAGTAAAACTAAATTTCTTAATATTTTGAAATAAAAGAGTAGATACAACCCTAAACCAAAGTCTCCAGTCCTGTGGATCTTCAAGGTTATAGGTGCATATGACATATTTCATACCAAGGACTGAAGCATCTGTGATGGGGTTGCCATTCGAATACGTGCTTCTAGTTACCAGAGAATATTCTTGAAGATATTATAGCTCTAATCTTGAATACTTCAGTGATAGGAAATCGCTTTGCTCTTCCTGTATTGAATCTCTAAAAAGGTTGGGATGAATAAGGAAAACTTAAAGAACAACTTCAAGAGAAATATTATCCTGAAGTTCTATCGTTTCACAGGAATTATGCCTCTTCTGAAAGGTATATTCCTAGAAAATGATTTGTGTTTTAAAAGGTTATCATTGTCATCAACTTCTGTTATATGTTCATAGGTAAGTACTAGGTTAGCTGTCTTCTGGGCCATTTTAAGCTTAGCCAATTTATCATAGGTGAGAATCAAACCCTGTAACTTATGTCTGAGAGGTAAATACCTTAGCCATTAGCCAAGTCTCCCTTTTTATTTTTCCATTTTTACCTAAGGGTCAGGGTGGCACATCAACATTAGTCAAAATGACCAAATTACCTTGAGCCAATGTTTAACCTAGAGCCAATGAGTACCTAAAGTTATCAACATATAAACTCTTTCCAGCAATTTCCTCATCTAGTCACAGTAATAAGTCAAGGCATTTGAAGTCATTTCACCCAAAGCCTGAATAACATGATGTGTTTCATTATTTTTTGCATATTTAAGAGACCCGCTGGATTTTGGAACATACTTTAAAGCAATGCGTATCACCTCTGATGCTTTTCTGTGATGCACTGCTTTACAGGCTACATTTCTTCATATAGTGGGTACTCAGCTTTGTCAGTTTTCCAGTTATTTTGAAATCCTATAATATTTATTTGTTAACCAAGTAAGTCTCATTTGACCCTCTTAAGCCAAGGGCAATGGTAAATACACTATATATATATATATATAGAGAGAGAGAGAGAGAGACAGACAGACAGACACAGAGAGAAAGAGAAACAACTGAGTATAGACAATCAGCCATCATGTTTCTGAGACTTCTGTTTATGGCTACCCCTTCCCCTGAGTGAGAGATGTATGACCCATGTCACCATGGAAGCTGTTATACCTTCCCCTTGTAAGTGCATGCTGCCTTGAAGTCACTTTTAGAGCAAGTTGGCTTGTTAAGTCAAATGTATGGCCTCACATAACATCTGTGGCTGCCAGTCAGTCTCTGAGATCATCACAGCACCATATAACCCAGACGACCCCCCCCACACCTTGTGTGATAGATTCCTGAGCCACTAATTCAACTTGGGTCACCTATGTCATAGTCAGGGCTCTGCACCACTGGAAACAATGGATGCTGTCATGCCATAGTTCAAACAACTATGACTTACGTCTAGTAGACCTTTTAAACTCCTATAGGTTTTATTGACATATTTTTTTACTTTTGTCACCATCTGTTGAGACACAGTACTGCTTGAGAATCAAACCAAAAGTTATGATTTACTGTTACAGTAATCCTTTCAGAAGAAGTTAGTAGAGTTGTGAGTTAGTGTACCTACCATAAAATTATGTCTTTAGAAGACGTCCCCATAACAACAAACCCACTCTCCATCCATCTACTGCTGTTTACTTGGGGATCTCTTGCCTTCCTAAAACTTAAGTTGAAATTAAATTATTCTACAGTGTTTTACATTTAACTGCATTATGGGAATATTACTATTGAAACGTAATTGAAATGCTAATTTTTCACTGGAAAAGTCATGGAAATGTTCATATTTACATCTTTATATTTAGGTTAGTTTCTTTTAATGTGGTTGAAGAATTAGGCTGCTCTGAAACTGTTTATGCTATAATTTTATCATGATAGTTGACAATTAGGTGTTATGAACCATTTTATTTTGTATTATTGCATTCCTACTAGTGTAGTACCTCGATCCTTTTATAAGTCTTTACAGTTATTATAATTATTATTATTTCAACCACAGTAGCTGCCTTACAGAGAACCATCGAGGGTTTTCTATTTATGGCAGTTGGTGAACAGATTAAGGCAGTAAACTATAGTTCCTTTGTTACGGAGTTTGATTTTCTCAGCTGTCATTTGTCTACATGTAACCTTGAGCAAGTCCCTTAACAGACATTCCTCCCAGGTTGCACCTGAAAAGGAATTGTACATCCAGTGGGCCTGCCTGGTTAATAAATAGGTTTACTCTATAGATATATATACCCGCAGTGGTGGTGCTGCGGTATCATTGTCGCCTCACAGTAAGATGCTGTCTGGTTCGATTCTCAGCTAGAGTGCCTTCTGCGTGGAGACATGCATGAATGGGCGTACCTTCGTTGAAGGTTGTGCATCAGGCCTGGCAAGCCGGTACATAAAAATCAACTGCCAATCATTAGCAGACCGGAGTTCTGCTGTGGCGACCCCTAACTGGGAAAAGCCAAAAGACACTCTATATATATATATATATATATATATATATATATATATATATATATATATATATATATAGTTTTGCAATCAAACAAGTATTTCTGTTATTTGTCTCATTATATCATATAAATGATTTTCGGTTCTGAGTCAGTTAATATTTATATTTTTTTTAATTATGACTTTTTAAAATCATTTTAAACCCTCAGAGAATCTATAAACTTCATTTACACAGTTGCAACTTTATTGCTCATATCATAATCCAATATTCTAATTACAGAGCTGGAACTATACTTTATCTAATTTTACCTTTATTACATATGTCTTCTTTCAGCAATTTATATTATCATTTCCCTTTTAACATTCTCTGTAACGTTTTTTCATTGAATATTTGGCATTTTGCTTACCATGAATATTGTGCTGAATAGTCTTATTTTTAATTATATTACAATAATGAAATTCAGGAATTCTAAACAATAATCTGTCATCACTTTCATATTTGCCCTTGTATATTTTTATATTGTTTCATCATATTTAATTATTTATTTTAAATAGTGCAAAAATAATCCTACACAGTATCTTACATGCTGCATGTTTAAGTTATTTGCATTATATAGTGACAAAAAGCAATGGCTATTTCTCACCACAGCCATCCTTCCATCTAGAGAATTCTAACGTGAAGAACTGAAGAGAGCATACACAAATGCAGGATATGAGAAGAAACCACGCATATATCTACTTCATGTGTACTGGTACAAGATGTATGTCGACATCTACTCTGAAGATAGGCACTGTTTTTACAGTTCCTGGCCAGGGCATTACTCTAATACATGAAAAATCCAGCCATCCAAAGCTGTTGAGTTGCATCTGACTCCAGTAGCAACCCCATGAACAGTGACTGCCATCCACAGAGTTAAGGGAGTAAGTCGGAAATTAAACTAGATTGTTAGGTATTTCTTCTGTATCACTCACATACTAAACATCCACACTTATGGACAATTTAGAGTTAACATTCCATCTATGGCATGTCTTTGGGAGAGAGGATGAAACTGGAGCACCTAGATGAAACCCACAAAAACACAGACAGGACATGCAGACTATACAAAGATACCTCATGCCAATAACTGAAGTGTAGAACTTCTTGTAAGGCAGTAATGCTACTCATTGTGCGAATGTGCCACACAGGTAGGAAATACCCAGCTGTTATTGTTTTTTCTATGTGCTTTATCCCGCTGTGCTGCTGACCATCAAGCCTCCCCATCAGTCATGGATGTTTGTTCCCTCCACCCTGGGTATTCTTCAGTGAGAGGTGGCCAAGACATCATACAAACAACCTCAGCAGTGGATTGTGCCCTCACCAGCATCCTGCAATGAGGGCATGTTTATTTTTTTAGAGAGTCATAGAGATTCATAGAGAATTACTAGGTATGTGGTCCAGGAGACCATTGAGGAGTCTAAGTCAATTTCACAATTACCCAGAAGTAATATTTGTTTAAATGAGCTACTCAGAGTCACAAGGTAGTCAAATGGAGGCTATGGACTCAAACCCTGCAAAATACGAATTGCTCACCAACAGCTCATAACTGTAATCATTTGTGCTAACTGTCAGACTTTTAGACCTAAATCCTTCTCTGAACAGAGGGACAGATGACTCACATCACCACTCGGACCACAATGATCTCGCTGATATTGGTATTTTTAGACATGTACTCAGAATGAGAACTACCACTAAAACAACTTGGTGACAGAACACCCACCACTCCTGGGGCTGCTTCCTGCATTGCCACCTCTCTTTCAATGGCCTGTAACATTGCATAGCCCCCATTTGCTCCATCAAGTGCCTGAGACACTAATCAAGCTCAGATAATTTGGGCTGTAATCAGGGTTTTGTCTGTCTAAGCCTCCAGATCTGGCTTAACTAGTCAAGTGTTATAGAGACCAGTCCTCAAAGATCAACTGTTATGTTAAGTATGCTTACCCACAAAATGTACTATTTGTTTCTTAATTCCTGTGGTTGGTTTGCCCATGTACAAAGACCACACTTTAATATATTATAAAATTTTGGCTGTCTTACAGAATTTTGCATGAATGTTAGCATACAGAAAAAGCAAATACATATTTGACAGGTATCCAAAGTTATGATTAAAATAACAAGTTAAGAGAACTTAATCTGTTTTCTTTTACAGTTCAGATGAGTAGCAAAGATATAATTATGTTGGGCACAGTAGCAAAAAACTGTGCTGAGGAACTAGAAACAAATATTTATCTAGTTGTCTGGGTTTACATCTAGTAAAAATGTAATTCAAAGACAAATATTTATTTAATTGTCAGTTGAGGAAAAAACAAGAGAAATATTTATTTAACTGGTTGGTGATAAACTCTATAGAGCATACTTTAAAGATGTAGAAGGTGCATCAACAATGTACTAAGAAAGCAAATCATTCACAGATATAGCTGTGAGGAAATAAAAGAGACCACCTGATCTTTTAAATGGAGCTCCACAAATTGGGTTTACAATTACCAGCTCTATTTCAGAAAAGAACCAGGAAACACTACGACAGGCAAAGAAGCAGTCAATAATAGTATGATGGATGTAGTGTAGCCATTATGGTATCAGTTTTAAATTCTGCAGATTCATAAGAGTGAGCCTCAGAATGGTGCACCTGAATGTGTAAAAACAGGAAATTACTAAGTCCAAGATGGCTGTGTCTCAACACATGCATTTTTCTCAGGTATGGTGATCTTGGAGTTAGTATATATATATATATATATATATATATATATATATATATATATATATATATATATATATATATATATATATATATAAGTAATATGCAAAGCAGGAGTGTAAGAGTGTGTTTGCTGTTCTCCTTTAGTTTCATTGCTTTTTTTGTTGTAATTCTAGGTCTTGCAATTGGGATCTTAAAATTACAATAGGGAGTCCATTCTGGTCTGCCAACCTTAAAAGAATCCCTTCTTAATATAGCAAACTCCAAGTCTGATCTAACTTGAGAGAGTTATGACATGACTTATAAGAACTTATACATCCAGGTCAGACAACTGGACTGAGATGAAGTGCTCCAAGAGCAAATTTCTTTTAAGTACCTCATTAAAGGATAATGTATCAACTACAGTAAAAATAACACCATCCTCACCAATAAATGCTATTTCTTTTACACATGCCAGTTATCTAGAGTCTTTCTGATGATATCTTCATTCAGTCTAGATAGAGGCACTTTTATCAGTGCTGTATTTGTGAACCTCACAAGGGCATTTGAGCTGGTGAAGCACGACCTACTCGTTGATACCCTCTCAGCCACAGGCTTTAATGACAAAGAAGCAGGCTAGTTTGAAAAGTTTATGTTTAATCAGCAGCTCCAGATCAAGGTAGTACCTACCCTTTCAAATGAAGCTTGATTTATTATTCTACAGACACTGGATCCTACCCAGTTCGGCTTTGTTAAAGGCAGATCCTGCCTCTTAAACCTGGTCAATTTCTTTGAAACAGTCACCAAGGCCATTGACGAGGGGAAGGTGGTCCACACAGCCTACCTGGACCTCACAAAATGCCCACTCGGGCATTATAGATAAGCTCACCAGCTTAAAAATAAACCCCTATGTCACTAGATGGGTTGCAAACTGGCTCAAGGACAGAACCCACATGGTTAGAATTGCTGGAGCCATGTCAGACTCCAAACCATTTACAAGTGGCATCCCACAAGGCTCAGTCCTGAGACCTCTCTTGTTCGGTATATATTTCTCGGAGGTACAGGCCAACATGGAAGGACTGTGGCTGACCAAGTTCGCAGATGACTGCAAACTAGGCGCCATAATCGACTCTCCAGCTGACACAAGCATCCTACAAAAGGGCCTCATAGAAACAGACAACTGGTGCCAGAGCCATGGCCTCAAGCTAAATGCCAAAAAGTGTATAGTCATCCCCTTTGACAAAAACAAAGTACCCACAAATTACCACATAGGTGGTAATCCATTAAGTACAGAAGAAGTAATTAGGGACCTGGGGACCCAAGTTGATAGCAATCTCTCATTTGAAAACCACGTGGCCAAAATGGTTAGAAAAACATTTTATATAGCCCACCTAATCATGAAGGGATTCACATCTAGATCAGGGGAGGTCATTGTGCCTCTTTACTCATCCCTCATCAGGCCCATAATTGAGTACAATGCCCCTTTTTGGATGTTCCTTACCAGACACCTGCAGCAACTGGAAAGAACCCAAAAGTACCTCACCAAGAGGATCAAAGGGCTCAAACAGATGCCATATGCTGCCCAGTTAAAGAAACTCCAGCTCTACTCAGTTGCATACCGCCTGCTCAGAGGCGATCTGTGCCTGACATATAAAGCCATGTCCAACCCGGAATTAATGGACATGCTGCACCTCAGAGAATCCAAATCCCATCGAGCTACGTGCTCGAGAGACTTGAACCTCAGCACTGAAATAAATATGACATGCTGGAGGGACAGATTCATAACCCAGATGCTCCCTTCACTCTGGAATAAAATCCCAGTCCAGGTTAGGCAGAGTCCCTCATTGACTCTCTTCAAAATGAATCTTGATGAGTGGATGGGAGATCGTAGGTTTACCCCGGGTATCACTTCTGTGTCACTGTTAGACAGAGGCACAGTATACTAACCTCGAAAAAGGGCATACCAAAATTCATTTAAAATGGGTGGCGAAAGCCAAACACACTCTGGCTAGGCTTATAAATGCCCTAGGGCAGATAGCCTAGTATGAACCTATGAACCTATGAACCTATTACAAATTATTGAATTCTTGGCTCATGAATTGAGGAAAATTATCTGTGACAAGGACCTCCAGATGTCTGTGACTGGAGAATATTGCCCTCAGCAGAACTGACAGAATTGGATGATGTGTTTTTCATTTTGATTACCTTTGGGTACTTCAAATAGTAATCCACACATCAGATAGTGTTAGTCTTTGAACTGAAACAAATCAGTCACTAGTTTTTTCCATGACCTTTTTCTGGAATTTCACTTGGCATAATTTCCTCTTTCACATTGCTCCTGTGAAATATATTGCATGTACAATACTTCCTTAATATCAACTCTTTCTGTTAAAGTATTCATGGTCAAAGCATGATATTGTGTGCTCTTTTCATTATTGTAAGATGTACGTCATGGAGTAAGATGTACGTCATGGCGTCTGTCCAGTACATTGTCTGAAAGCTGATTTGCACACAGTTAATTTCATTATACTATGCATGGTGGTATCAGTACTCGTACTTTCTTCTTTTCTTCTTGTCATCCTTTCACTGATGTGTCTTTTTGTAACTGCATATCTGCATACGTCTCTGTGCCTTTCTGAACTCTTGCAATCTACTCTTCTGGAATTCGTAGACAGTAAATTATAAACATCGTTTCCAGTCCTAATTAAACAATTCCTCCAAGCTACCTAAGCTCTGCTCAGTATATCTATAATATGCATGTTTGTCCTTGGATTATAAGAAACTTTTAATCTGCATTTCTGCACAGTTCACATCATCCTTTCAATGGCGATTTATGTAATGGCTTTAGGAAGCCTTCTATAATGGCTTTTGTCCTTTTTCAATACTAACTTATCTCCCATAGACATACAGCAAGAATTTTTCACAGTCATACTGTGTAGATAGAAGCTCTTTCTCAATCTGTGCATAACTTAAAACCATGAGTAATTGGTTGTCCCTATTAAAGTAATACTGCTATTGCACCAGTTTGACTGACATCCACATACAATGTAACTGGTTTTGTTATATCATAATATCTATGAGTTGGTGCTTCTCTAACCAGTTTCTTTAGCATTTTGAACTAAGGAGTTCATTACACAAAGCACACAGGAGATAATTATGGATATAACAGGCAAAGGATGGTATCTGCATGCCAGCCAAAGCCCCACAAAACAAAGCATAGCCACAGTGATGATGTAAGGAGCAGTACTCTAACCTGGTTCCAGATGTAGTCCATCACTAGTAGGAACAGCAGTGGACTCACAGCTGAACCCTAATGCACACCTACTCCCACTGGGGACCCCTCTGTGAGGCCGAATATTCTTCTTATTTGAGTCATTGAGTCCTTGTACATAGCCTGCACAAATTCTACCAAGGTTTCTGGCAGTTTAAACCACATCAGGACTGCCCAAACCAACTTTATTGAGACCTTGTCATATGCTTTCTCCAAGTCTAGGAATGCCCATTTGGAGTCTTTCCTCATCTGTAGCTTCTTCCCAGCTATTTGTCTCACTTGCAAATATTGTGTCAGTTGTGCTGCTGCCTGATCTCAATCCATACTGCTCATCTTCCATCTTACTATCTCCTACTCTCATATTCGTTAATCGGTCATCCTCTCCAGAACTTTCACACGACAGGAGTTTGATACCTCTGTAGTGCTCACAGTTATGGATACCCCCTTTGTTCTTGTACACTATGAGTACCTTCAGAAGCCATTTCACCCTATCTAACCCAAAATCTTGATCATACCTGCTGTCTCCTCATCTGGGCCTGCTGCTTTCCCTGACTTCATTTTCTTTAGTGCTGTTCTTACTTCTTCTAGGCTGGTCTCCTACTCTTCTTTCACTGTAGACTGTGTCTGCAACAGTACTCCTCCTGTGGGGTTTTCTTCATTCAGGGGCTACTGAAAGTACTCCTTCCATCTTCCTTTGATTTCCTGTATCATGGTGTCTGACTGTCTTCGTTATCTTTCTGCCTTTGCCTTGCAACCCGATAACAGTTTCTTTGTGCCATCTACAGAATCACTTTACAGAAGCTGGTAGACTGCCTCTAATGCCTTTTTCTTTGATATTGCAACTCCTCTCTTAGCCTCCTTGTTACTGAACTAGTATTCCTTCTTATCCTGGTCCATCTTTTCAATCTCCCACTTTTTCCTGCACTCCTTCTTTCTTTTGATGACTTCCTGGACTTCTGCATTCCAACATTAGCTTTCTTTACGTATCTTGTTTCCATACCTGGCTTGACCACACATCTGTTCTGTTCTATATTCCACACACATTCTGCTTTGAGATGCCGCCATTCTTCTTTAATTCTACCTGTTTCCTTTTCTTTCATAGGCGGTAGAGCCCACAGTAACTACTTGAATTACTGTGCTTTCTCTGTGGTCAACTTTCTGGTCATCAGCCTAGTCTCTGTTGACATTAGAGCCTTCTCTGACCACTGCTTGCAGCTGATTGTGGCAAACAGTGGTATATTCTGTGGCCAAATGTTTCACTAGGGATGACTTTGCAATTGCTGATTTTACCTCAGAGCCCTTTCCTTACGAGGAGGAAGTCTGTCTCAGTTGCATGTTGGCCAGTGTTGCATGTGATCTTGTAACTGTCTCTCTTCCTGAACCATGTTTTGGCCACCATCAAGCCATTTGCCAGACAGAAATCTAGAATGGCCTGTCTATCTTAGCATATATCTTCAGAAGCATTGTAACAACTTTCATGTGGCAATATGTGCTGCAACATACTGTGTAGTGACACATAGATGCAGTCAGTGGCACACAGCCACAATAAGGGCAGCTCAGCCAACAGACAAACCAATGTGGATATGCACAACAAAAGCCAATCGTGTTCATAATATCGGCCAGCAAAGTGCCAATCCTGTTCATAATATAAATGTGGAGGAAATACAGTAGCTAGAAAAACAGGAAAGGAGAAAACAGTAAGCAGGGGTAAACACAGGAAGCTAATCATAAGGCACAAATAGTGGGGGAGGAAAATATTTTTCTGGGATAGAGCCCCTTTTCCATTTTCAAAAGAAATGGATATATGGGGAAGGTTGAGAGGGATGCGTATTAGTGGGATAGTGGGAGAAAGGCAGGTAGCTTATGCAGACAGACTAACATGTAAACATGGAACAGAAACACAGACACACAGCAGAGCAAACACATAAAATATTGGTAGGGCTGGGTGGCTATATGTATACATATACAGGGTAGACAATTGGTGATGAGTAGGGTTGAACGATGTGCAAGGAGTGGGGAATGACACATAGGGAGGGAACACAAATGGAAGGGGATAGAGAGGGCTCTTGGCATAGTCAACTGCCAGGCCATCCCAGATAGAAGTGAACCAAGACATCACTCATCTGTTTGACCAATGTTATGGGCTGATGGGCAAGGCATGCAAAACTCATGAATCTACTGGTCCTACCACAAAGCACTACATGGTGCCTGTATTGGCATCCATTTGATGATGCATCTTGACAATGACTAGTCCCTGCATCTCATGCTGGAATAGCAAAAGAGACTGAGTGGAGCATTCACCCCCCCCACACACACACACACACTCCTAACAGTCAGACATGAGAGACACCAGTGGCCCCCTCCATGTCACCTACAGCAGAGGGACCATCACTACCCTCTTGGCTGGCAGAAATCATGGTCTCTGATGAACAAGCACCAGATGCAGTAGCTGGCAGAAACTGGGGTGAGTATGAACACTCCTCTACCTCTTCCACAACTGGACCTACAGAAAGATGACATAATAGGAAAAATGACCACACACATATAAGAAGAAAACACCATTGTAGCTGCACATCAGGTTGCTACAAAACACATACTCAATCCCCTGCCATCAAAGGAAACGTCTTCCCCTGAACCCATGTTCAAGGGATTGTCCAAAATAGTCCCTGTCGCCCCAAGAGGCTAAACAACATGCCCACTCATGCCAAAGTCACTCATATTCCCCGATGGTGTAGTGTTGGAATCAATGCTAAATTGGTAATTAAATAACTTACCAAAAACCTCTTCTTGAGGGACGCTAACGGCTACTTCGCGCCCCACACGTTTTTTGGCTGCTGCTGTTGTGGAAAATAAACCCTCTTGTTGGGATCAAATTCCCTTCTCGGTCGTGTCCCCAAATGTTCACCTTCTTCTTCTACTTCATGTGTATGCTGCCCTCTTATCCGTTTGGATCTTCTGGGACCCTCATCTTCCACTGAACTTTCTTGTCGGTCACTATAAACATCCAAACGTGGAGGGGAAGTGATGTCATCCAGCACATCCATGCGGTTCCTACCAACTTCCGGTCTACCGTTGTCATGGCCACAATGTACTGGTTTAGATTTAGGATAAACCAGCCCCGATGCATACACTTTCTTATCCCTCTGGATCTTTTTTTGCTTTTTGTCATAAATGACATTGCAACTGTGTTCCACTTCTTTAATCACATTGATGTAATTGGTATAATATTGGTCGAAGAGTAGGTCTTGACTAATAAGACTGTTGAGATCATCCAATTCAACTAAAAGAAGTTCAATCTTTTTATCGTTGTAGGCAATCATAATTTCCATAATTTCTAGCCCAGTTTAAATATAAACCCCTATGTCACTAGATGGGTTGCAAACTGGCTCAAGGACAGAACCCACATGGTTAGAATTGCTGGAGCCATGTCAGACTCCAAACCAGTTACAAGTGGCATCCCACAAGGCTCAGTCCTGGGACCTCTCTTATTCGATATATATTTCTCGGAGGTACAGGCCAACACGGAAGGACTGTGGCTGACCAAGTTCGAAGATGACTGCAAACTAGGCGCCATAATCGACTCTCCAGCTGACACAAACATCCTACAAAAGGGCCTCATAGAAACAGACAACTGGTGCCAGAGCCATGGCCTCAAGCTAAATGCCAAAAAGTGTATAGTCATCCCCTTTGGCAAAACAAAGTACCCACAAATTACCACATAGGTGGTAATCCATTAAGTACAGAAGAAGTAATTAGGGACCTGGGGACCCAAGTTGATAGCAATCTCTCATTTGAAAACCACGTGGCCAAAATGGTTAGAAAAACATTTTATATAGCCCACCTAATCATGAAGGGATTCACATCTAGATCAGGGGAGGTCATTGTGCCTCTTTACTCATCCCTCATCAGGCCCATAATTGAGTACAATGCCCCTTTTTGGATGTTCCTTACCAGACACCTGCAGCAACTGGAAAGAACCCAAAAGTACCTCACCAAGAGGATCAAAGGGCTCAAACAGATGCCATATGCTGCCCAGTTAAAGAAACTCCAGCTCTACTCAGTTGCATACCGCCTGCTCAGAGGCGATCTGTGCCTGACATATAAAGCCATGTCCAACCCGGAATTAATGGACATGCTGCACCTCAGAAAATCCAAATCCCATCGAGCTACGTGCTCGAGAGACTTGAACCTCAGCACTGAAATAAATATGACATGCTGGAGGGACAGATTCATAACCCAGAGGCTCCCTTCACTCTGGAATAAAATCCCAGTCCAGGTTAGGCAGAGTCCGTCATTGACTCTCTTCAAGAGGAATCTTGATGAGTGGATGGGAGATCATAGGTTTACCCCGGGTATCACTTCTGTGTCACTGTTAGACAGAGGCACAGCATACTAACCTCGAAAAAGGGCATAGCAAAATTCATTTAAAATGGGTGGCGAAAGCCAATCACACTCTGGCTAGGTTTATAAATGCCCTAGGGCAGATAGCCTAGTATGAACCTATGAACCTATTACAAATTACTGAACTCTTGGCTCATGAATTGAGGAAAATTATCTGTGACAAGGACCTCCAGATGTCTGTGACTGGAGAATATTGCCCTCAGCAGAACTGACAGAATTGGATGATGTGTTTTTCATTTTGATTACCTTTGGGTATTTCAAATAGTAATCCACACATCAGATAGTGTTAGTCTTTGAACTGAAACAAATCAGTCACTAGTTTTTTCCATGACCTTTTTCTGGAATTTCACTTGGCATAATTTCCTCTTTCACATTGTTCCTGTGAAATATATTGCATGTACAATACTTCCTTAATATCAACTCTTTCTGTTAAAGTATTCATGGTCAAAGTATGATACTGTGTGCTCTTTTCATTATTGTAAGATGTACGTCATGGAGTAACATGTACGTCATGGAGTCTGTCCAGTACATTGTCTGAAAGCTGATTTGCACACAGTTAATTTCATTATACTATGCATGGTGGTATCAGTACCCGTACTTTCTTCTTTTCTTCTTGTCATCCTTTCACTGTTGTGTCTTTTTGTAACTGCATATCTGCATACGTCTCTGTGCCTTTCTGAACTCTTGCAATCTACTCTTCTGGAATTGGTAGACAGTAAATTATAAACATCGTTTCCAGTCCTAATTAAACAATTCCTCCAAGCCACCTAAGCTCTGCTCAGTATATCTATAATATGCATGTTTGTCCTTGGATTATAAGAAACTTTTAATCTGCATTTCTGCACAGTTCACATCATCCTTTCAATGGCGATTTATGTAATGGCTTTAGGAAGCCTTCTATAATGGCTTTTGTCCTTTTTCAATACTAACTTATCTCCCATAGACATACAGCAAGAATTTTTCACAGTCATACTGTGTAGATAGAAGCTCTTTCTCAATCTGTGCATAACTTAAAACCATGAGTAATTGGTTGTCCCTATTAAAGTAAAATGCTGTTGCACCAGTTTGACTGACATCTACATACAATGTAACTGGTTTTGTTATATCATATTATCTATGAGTTGGTGCTTCTCTAACCAGTTTCTTTAGCATTTTGAACTAAGGAGTTCATTACACAAAGCACACGGGAGATAATTATGGATATAACAGGCAAAGGATGGTATCTGCATGCCAGCCAAAGCCCCACAAAACAAAGCATAGCCACAGTGATGATGTAAGGAGCAGTACTCTAACCTGGTTCCAGATGTAGTCCATCACTAGTAGGAACAGCAGTGGACTCACAGCTGAACCCTAATGCACACCTACTCCCACTGGGGACCCCTCTGTGAGGCCGAATATTCTTCTTATTTGAGTCATTGAGTCCTTGTACATAGCCTGCACAAATTCTACCAAGGTTTCTGGCAGTTTAAACCACATCAGGACTGCCCAAACCAACTTTGTTGAGACCTTGTCATATGCTTTCTCCAAGTCTAGGAATGCCCATTTGGAGTCTTTCCTCATCTGTAGCTTCTTCCCAGCTATTTGTCTCACTTGCAAATATTGTGTCAGTTGTGCTGCTGCCTGATCTCAATCCATACTGCTCATCTCCCATCTTACTATCTCCTACTCTCATATTCGTTAATCGGTCATCCTCTCCAGAACTTTCACGCGACAGGAGTTTGATACCTCTGTAGTGCTCACAGTTATGGATACCCCCTTTGTTCTTGTACACTATGAGTACCTTCAGAAGCCATTTCACCCCATCTAACCCAAAATCTTGATCATACCTGCTGTCCCCTCATCTGGGCCTGCTGCTTTCCCTGACTTCATTTTCTTTAGTGCTGTTCTTACTTCTTCTAGGCTGGTCTCCTACTCTTCTTTCACTGTAGACTGTGTCTGCAACAGTACACCTCCTGTGGGGTTTTCTTCATTCAGGGGCTACTGAAAGTACTCCTTCCATCTTCCTTTGATTTCCTGTAGCATGGTGTCTGACTGTCTTCGTTATCTTTCTGCCTTTGCCTTGCAACCCGATAACAGTTTCTTTGTGCCATCTACAGAATCACTTTACAGAAGCTGGTAGACTGCCTCTAATGCCTTTTTCTTTGTTATTGCAACTCCTCTCTTAGCCTCCTTGTTACTGAACTAGTATTCCTTCTTATCCTGGTCCATATTTTCAATCTCCCACTTTTTCCTGCACTCCTTCTTTCTTTTGATGACTTCCTGGACTTCTGCATTCCAACATTAGCTTTCTTTACGTATCTTGTTTCCATACCTGGCTTGACCACACATCTGTTCTGTTCACACACATTCTGCTTTGAGATGCTGCCATTCTTCTTTAACTCCACCTGTTTCCTTTTCTTTCATAGGCGGTAGAGCCCACAGTAACTACTTGAATTACTGTGCTTTCTCTGCGGTCAATTTTCTGGTCATCAGCCTAGTCTCTGTTGACATTAGAGCCTTCTCTGACCACTGCTTGCAGCTGATTGTGGCAAACAGTGGTATATTCTGTGGCCAAATGTTTCACTAGGGATGACTTTGCAATTGCTGATTTTACCTCAGAGCCCTTTCCTTACGAGGAGGAAGTCTGTCTCAGTTGCATGTTGGCCAGTGTTGCATGTGATCTTGTAACTGTCTCTCTTCCTGAACCATGTTTTGGCCACCATCAAGCCATTTGCCAGACAGAAATCTAGAATGGCCTGTCTATCTTAGCATATATCTTCAGAAGCATTGTAACAACTTTCATGTGGCAATATGTGCTGCAACATACTATGTAGTGACACATAGATGCAGTCAGTGGCACACAGCCACAATAAGGGCAGCTCAGCCAACAGACAAACCAATGTGGATATGCACAACAAAAGCCAATCGTGTTCATAATATCGGCCAGCAAAGTGCCAATCCTGTTCATAATATAAATGTGGAGGAAATACAATAGCTAGAAAAGCAAGAAAGGTGAAAACAGTAAGCAGGGGTAAACACAGGAAGCTAATCATAAGGCACAAACAGTGGGGGAGGAAAATATTTTTCTGGGATAGAGCCCCTTTTCCATTTTCAAAAGAAATGAATATATGGGGAAGGTTGAGAGGGATGCGTATTAGTAGGATAGTGGGAGAAAGGCAGGTAGCTTATGCAGACAGACTAACATGTAAACATGGAACAGAAACACAGACACACAGCAGAGCAAACACATAAAATATTGGTAGGGCTGGGTGGCTATATGTATACATATACAGGATAGACAATTGGTGATGAGTAGGGTTGAACGATGTGCAAGGAGTGGGGAATGACACATAGGGAGGGAACACAAATGGAAGGGGATAGAGAGGGCTCTTGGCATAGTCAACTGCCAGGCCATCCCAGATAGAAGTGAACCAAGACATCACTCATCTGTTTAGCCAATGTTATGGGCTGATGGGCAAGGCATGCAAAACTCATGAATCTACTGGTCCTACCACAAAGCACTACATGGTGCCTGTATTGGCATCCATTTGATGATGCATCTTGACAATGACTAGTCCCTGCATCTCATGCTGGAATAGCAAAAGAGACTGAGTGGAGCATTCACCCCCCCACACACACACACACACACACACACACTCCTAACAGTCAGACATGAGAGACACCAGTGGCCCCCTCCATGTCACCTACAGCAGAGGGACCATCACTACCCTCTTGGCTGGCAGAAATCATGGTCTCTGATGAACAAGCACCAGATGCAGTAGCTGGCAGAAACTGGGGTGAGTATGAACACTCCTCTACCTCTTCCACAACTGGACCTACAGAAAGATGACATAATAGGAAAAATGACCACACACATATAAGAAGAAAACACCATTGTAGCTGCACATCAGGTTGCTACAAAACACATACTCAATCCCCTGCCAGCACTGATGCTCCCACTTTCTATGACATCCAACCACTTTAAGGCAATGCTCATATGCAGCTACAAAACAAATTGCATACTGTTAAGTATACATGTGCAATGGTATACATAGTGCACTACAATGGCACTAACCACAAAAAAAAAAAGAAAAAGAAAAAAGAAAATCATCACAGACTCACTCTTCAGAAACTCTTTCTCCCACTGGGAAAACAGGTCTGGGTGGCAACACCTCAGGTCATCATATTAATGATGAGACTGTTCCCCAGAATGGGTGATGGAGCAACATCAGTCAACACCTGTGTCAAATCATATCATATGCTAACGTCTTTAAAAGGCCAGCATAGTGGTCTAGCAGGTGCTTTTTGAAATTTGTTTGTAAAAAGAACAGAAAAATTCCTGCTTTCCCTGGCACATTATGCAGGAGCGCTCCCTGTTTTTAGCACTCCCTGATGCAGCCATGGTTATTCAATAAGACCAGTAAAAGGGAAAAAATTGTAGCCCTGTGCTCACTGACACACTTTAGTGAATGATGTATCACTCAATGTAGCTGTGTACCAAGGCACTACATACAGCCCATGCCTTATGTACAAGTACAGACATCACACGCTTCTTTCTAGATGTATATGGCTGGCTTGTGGTAGTATGCATTAATAGCACATTATACACTGGAAGCCATTCAGGCACTATCTGGCTTCATTTGCATTACTACCTAATTAACTGCCTGCTGTTAATGTCATATAAAGACTGATAATACCTTTGCACAACACTGTTGATATTGATACAACTGCGATATAGATGAATTTAAGTAAAAGCTTTGGGGAGGATATTAGAGGTAAGAATGGAGTCCTTGCTACCACAAATACAAAGCCTGTGGTGCCTGTCAGCAAGCGTGAGGCCCATTTATTGCTGCATGTGTATCCTTAGCATCACCACATGTAATGATCATATTAGTGCCTGTCTGTCTATTTTGGGGGAGTGTTGTATATTGTGTGGATTATATGCTGTATGAGGTTGGGAAGATTCCAGGACTGTAAGTATAGGCTTGTAAATAGCAACATATGGAAAGACTGGGGCTGAGCATTATAGTAACTGAAGTTGTTCACCAAGTCCATATAGAAGGGGGCATGGTCATAATCATGTGCATGCCACAGAATGATTTATATATATATATATATATATATATATATATATATATATATACACACACACACACACACACACACACACACACACACACACACACACACACACACATATATATATATTTATACACACACATACACACACACACATGCACACACACACACACACACACACACACACACACACACACACACACACACACACACACACACACACACACACACACACACACACACACACACAGTGAATGACATGTTTTGTTGTTAGACATATAAGTAATGGCCAAGGGAAGCAACACCTATATAGAGCATGTGTCTAATGGGCAAAGGTGTTGCAGACAAACAGTAAAAGGACAAGATTTAGAAGGGAGTGGTGGAGGATGTAAATGCCAAGTACATGGGACTCAGAACGGGTAGAACAGAGCATTACCAATATAATACTACAATGAAAAGTAAAATGGCAAGGAATATTTGTCTCAGATAGGTCCACCAAACAGGGAGAATCACTAACATAGAAGCAGTTGACAGAAGTTGGAGAGTTTTTAGTGTCCTTTACCAGCCAGGAGGATTGGCCTGTTATATATTTGGCTGGTTTGGTTGTGGAACCTTTGTATTAAAAGTGAAAGCACCAGGTTAATAATGTCTCATCATAAACTATAGCATATGCCATGGCCCGCCTCTATATCTATCCTTCTAGGCAACTGTGATCTGCAGTTACAACATCCTATACAAAAATGCATCCACCATTTCCATGGTTTCCATGTGAACCAGTGTGCTTGCCATATGGGATATGGAAGCATGTGTATCCACACTATTAATGGTAACAATCATTTTGATGTAGTCACAATTTCCACTTGTGGAGGATCCAGCACAACATGACAACATTGGACTGATGTCAGCAAGGCACCTATGGTAAATTGGTCTACATTAGATCACCGGACGCTTAAAAAAGCGAACGGTGATTGATCAACCTTATGTAAGCGAAAGCTTAAAATATCAAAGCAACAGAAACCCGAATTTTTTTCCTAGGGAAAGAATTTGGTTGTCCATTTCTGTTGCTTCGGTATTTTCAGTGCTGTGGTGGAAAGTTACGGTCGGGTTCAGGTAAGTGTGCGATTGTGTGGATGTGAGTGTTATGGCGGGTTAGGTGAGTTAGGGTTAGGGCACGGGTTAGGTATGTGTGCGATTGTGTGGATGTGAGGGTTAGGGTGGGTTAGGTAAGTTAGGGTTAGGGAGCGGGTGAGGTAAGTGTGTGATAGTGATGGACCTTACGGTTAGGGTTTGGGTTAAGGTAAGTGGATAGTTAGTGGTATGTGTATAGTTTAGTGTAGGGTTAGGTGTCAGATTTTAGGTGTATGTGTGTGGATTGCTGTTTGTTTGGTGTGCTTGTGTTGTGTGTATGTGTTTTGGAACAGTGATTTTTTTCCCTAGGAAAAAAATCGCTGTTTTGACAGTTCGAGATTGTAAGCTTTCGCTTACATAGGGGCGATTAATCACCGTTCGCTTTTTTAAGCATTCGGTGATCTAATATAGACCCATGGTAAATAATCATAGAAAAATGCTAGTGGCATGGTCCAGCAACATAGTGGCACATTCTGCAACACTGCAGGGAGATAAGTCACCCACATCCACCATTACAGATGCCCTTGTAGAAGTGCTAGCTAAGTGCACAGACTAAAAAGACCATGGAAAACCTCCTGTACCTTAGAGTCTCACATAGCTTTTGACACATACACTGCCTCTGAGGAAGGCATACTCAACACAGGGGAGAGATGCAGGGGGTGTGGCATGACCACAACTACAGTACTGTCTGTGACATTTTCATTTAACTTGCAGGCTAGTAATCCAGGCACAGGCAGCCACTGTACCCAGAAACCTGAACTAGTGAGTATGCTGTGTAGCTTTGTGGGACATGCCCTAATTGCAAAGTGACTTGGAACCAGTGGCAATAGGTTCTAAATGGGAAGTTGGTTGGGCCCACATCTTCAGAGTGGGCCCTTGGTCAGCCAATAACATTTTATTTTAATTTATTCCATTCTTGACCTGAGAAATAAGATCTCTCTGTCTTTTTACAAGAAGCACAATTGAGGATGTAGTACTGCTTTAAATTGCTGCACACCACAGTGCAGAAATTAGTTGTATGAGCCCTGAACTACTGCTGGAATTAGGGCTGCTTTACAAGTAAGTGTTGATTATGCCTTTACTGAAATAGAGGCAGAGTATTTTGTGTGTGTGTGTGTGTGTGTGTGTGTGTGTGTGTGTGTGTGTGTGTGTGTGTGTGTGTGTGTGTGTGTGTGTGTGTGTGTGTGTGTGTGCACGTGCCTAGATAGTAATTGCCAGCCATTAGATTAAAACAGACCAACAACTGTAGCACTAGCACTGTTGGGTAAAGAGACCTGCTTAGAGTCACACAGTAGCCAAATAAAGTTAAGTGGCAAACAAATAGTGATGGAAAGAATCAAATAGCTTAGTGCCTTAACCTTCTGCACTACCTGTCAGACATTCATACACTGTTTCATTTTTTGATGACTCACTGACGTTTATGGTCAATCAATAACGCCAGTCATTTGAGTTCTGCCTGATATTAATGTACTGCTTCCTGTAGTCAAAAGTACAGGGTTTGAACCCTTTCACCTGCATTTGTCTACTGCGTGACTCTCAGCAAGCTGTAACTGATGATCACATCTGTGTGTGTCTGTATAAATGCCTGGTCCCTGGACCCCACTCTTCCACTTGTAGTTTTGAATGAATGTAGTGGGCTAATGCTGTTTTCTGTGTCAGATATGTGGGCTTTGAATCCTTCTCCCTCCCTTTTTACTTTAGTATGGCATTTGGCGCAGAGGGTTAAGGCTGTGAACTATATGGTCCCCTGGACTGCAAGCTTAGTAACTACCTATGGACTAGGGCAGTTATGCTGTAAACTAAGGAAATTGGGTCTATAGCATATTGTCGACAGCTCAGAATGTCAACTCTGAATTGTTTGACAGCAAAATGTCGAACTACAAAAATAGCGAATGATCAAATATCCGATTTCTTTCCAACGGAAAGATATCAGTTGGCCGTTCTCTGACACCTGCCCTTTCCCTGAGTGTAGGGTGGTCTAGGAGTTTAGAATATTTAGTTAGGGGTGTGTGGGGGCACAGCCCCCCACATTGGAGGGTGTGGGGGCAAAGCCCCCCACTTAAATATATTTGTTTATGTGTGCCGTTGGTGTTTGGCCAACCGATTTCTTTCTGTTGGAAAGAAATCAGTTATATGGCCGTTCGCTATTTTGTAGTTCGACATTTTGGTGTCAAATAATTCAGAGTCAATATTCTGAGCTGTCAACAATATAATATAGACTCAAGAATATTCTTTGGGTATGAACCTTGGTTTCCTTGTTATATTGAATGTTGACTTTGTGTTTATTACTTAGCTGTGAATACATTGTACAGCATGAAATCTATGAGCCTAAAGTTAGTTTGATTCTCTCAACCTTCATCTGTCTTCTGTATGACTCTGACCAAGTTACTTCAGCAGACAATACTCCTGGGCTGCACCTAAAAAGCGACACTTTTATCTAGTGACTTGCCCCAGGCTTTTAGGAAATGCATTACCCATTTGTCTTTTGAATTCCTGATCCCTTCACAAAGCTGCCAGTTAGTGCTCCACTACATTCTACCTGATTATGAATCCCACTACATCTCTTGTAGTTTAATGGGTTGCCAGATGCATTTTCACTAAATGTGAATTTCGGGGAAAGAGAACTTTACTGTTTCTCATACTAAGACTCTGGAGTGAAGTGGTTAAGGTGCTGATCTTATAATCTAAAGGTTCTGCGTTAAAGGCTTGGTTTGGAGTATATGCTTCTGTGGTTTGACTTCTATAATGCATGTAGTCAGAAGAGATTTATATGCGAAAAGTTTTGGCCCTCATGTCTCTGATAGACAGAGGCAGGCAGTAACTATACCCAAACTAACATACCCCCTCTCACATAACCCTTAGAAACTTCCTAACTAACATATACCCTACTATTAAATGCCCATGATACATAGGGACACAATTAGGTTGGGTTGCCTCGTTAGGCTTATGAAGGTCCAGGTGGTTGTTATTCCAGTATATACCTAAGAACCTATGACTACTTTCAGTGTCAGAGTGTTTTTTTTAGAAAATGGCTGTCAGTGTTTTTGCTGTAAAATTTGAAATAAAAGTTTTAAACAAAATCCAGAATCTCTGTGATAATTGTAAATGCAAAGAAGTATGCACACTGACAGGTGATATTAACTGTGTTTTATGGTAACTGAGGAGAAACAGATAAGTAAAGGAAGACTGGTGTGGCTGGCAGGGGCTTGGTTCATTACCATGCATAGGGCCCCATTTGACCACAGTCCATCTTTGTTAACTCTGTAGGTTAAGCTGCAACAATATAACATCATCAGCTGTACAGGTAGGTAAGGTCCATCCTGAGTGGTATCAGTGGGGATAGTTACTCTTAATGGCAGGAAAGACTTAGGGAGGGAAGAAAATGAGATGTAGGTGTCCTGCAAGCATGTAAGCCCCTTGCTGAAAAAAGTATTTTGTATACTGTAATATGTCTGATTTTTATTTATTTTATTTATTTATTTATTTTATTTTACATTTGTTTACATTTTTGTATACTTGAGGGTTGCTGAACAAAAGCTGCTGCAGCATCTATATTGTCTTTAATTGTTTTGCATTATCCATTGCTCTAAAGAAGGAATTAATTCATTAATAGACCTGGATTGTGTAATATAGTCTAAATTTGTTGCATTTTAGTATTATGTTTTTGCAATATCTTTTTTACAGCCTTAGGCAAATGCAAAGGGGTTGACGTTTGTCAGGTTATATAGTCTGTATTATTTGGAGTGATGAGCAGAATTGTCTGAGATTCAGCATCCACAATGCAGTCATCATTGCATATTACTGTGATGACTTCTCTACAGGATCAGATTTGAAAGGATTTTTTGCATTTAGTTGAAAACTGTTACTCTCTGTCAGTGGCAGCACAGAGGACTAAAGCTAAGCTGCTTCTCAGGCCAAGGAGGTAGGGTTTGAATCTTTCCAACTTCATTTATCTACTGTGTGACCTTGAGAAAGTCACTTAGGCAGTGCTTTGGGCTAGTCTCCTTAATTGTCTTCTGGCCTGTATGCCTAGTAACAACTATTAACCTGTGGTTGTTTTTGGCAAATGTTTTTTATTGTATAGCTGATCTAGTTCAGGAAATATTAAGGCAATATCATCAGCACACCAATTGTTTAATGCAACATAGGCCATTTATTCTTCAAAAGCAGCAGACATTGCATCTGTAGATGTAGCACCGAAATGCAAAGTTGTTTGCCAACAGAAACTTTTGCATTAGTAATTATTCTCTTTAGTCTAGAACATTCAGATTACTTTTACTTCCACAAGAGATTGTGCATATTGATTTAGCAAATATAATCAGACAATTAGCATTTCTTAAATTTTCATCATAAATAGTCTTTAAACTGTGATACAGATGGCTGCATCATCTGGTATATACTATTCAATGGTTCATCCAAGGCTACAGTAAAGTACATGTAATTTATTTATTCATAACGATAAAGGATGTATACAGTCAACACAGTAGCTAAAACTGCTGATGGGACTATGGACCGATCTATAGATGAAAGTACATTATGCTCTTATCATTGTTTTAAGACCGTCTTTAATCGGGCTTTGCAGGACTGTCTGCATCTGTGTATGAATTAAGTTGGAATACTTTACCAGGACTATTGTGTGTTTGTGTGAAACAATTTTGAAATGTGTTACTTTGGTCATTATTATTGTTATTAAGTTTTGACACAGATATCCAAGAAGAAGGCAGTCAACAACGTAACTATAATTGCTGGATTTGAGGGATGTCTGTGGATGAAAATGACTGACCCCACTGAGCTGATAAAGTTAAAATGTCATTAGTCTGTTTTTGCAGGACTATTGTGTATTTGTGTGAAGCAAATTAGAATACTTTACTTTGGCCATTTTTATTGTAGTCAGACGTGTGTACACAGTCAATAAAGTGGTTGTATTTGATGAGTATGGATATTGGTGGATTATACTGACAGCAGAGTAATCTTTAATGGTTGAAATATTCTGAAATTGTTACTCTTGTCTTTATTGGTTAATAATTTTGTTTCATTGCTGACTGGAAAAATATGCTCAAAGTACACATTTAAAGTATACTCTAATAAATGTTGCTATATTAAGCAAGAAATAAACATTAAAAACAATCAGGAAGGTAAATTCAGTGTGCATGGTCATAAAAATGTGTACCTGGAAGCAGTGGCTTGAAAATATTCTGGGGCCCAAGGTACAATTAATCCACCACTGCCTAGGGCATTGGCATGGTGAGACAGCAGTACTGCAGAGATCACTGGTGTTAAATGCCTTCATACATGTGTCCATGAGACACACTGCAACCACCATCTGGTATGCCTCTGTAGGCCATGCAGTCATGGCTAGGTTAGTATCCAGATGTAAGGTGGTGGGGCACAGGCAGTCCCATGTTAGACAACATGGATCATCAATGAGGCAGCATTAGTGTCACCTGTTGTTGTATGGCCTGCCACCTATCACTGTCATCATTAAAGTAATGAAGACATCATTTATGAAGCTCAACACATGGGACACCACTTCAGACTACATCTGCACAGTCACATAGTTCTACCCTTTCTCTGCCACAGAACAGATCCAATCCCAGCACTTGAAACCAACTCAGTAGATATGAATGACAGTGACACTGTGGCATCCAAACTACACCATCTGAGGATTTGATCCCTGCCTCCTGACAACTCCCTGGAGTACATCACTACCTCATTCACCTCCTATGATCCTACCCTACATAATAGTATTGCAAACATTTACCACCTTGATCCCCACCTGTGTAAGTGATAAATATTGTTTCTTGTCTACCCCTAACCTAAGTGAGTATGCTGATGTCTGATGTACCATGTGGTCAGTCCATGCACTGCCTGAATAATCTTGGCATGATACTGCATGCGCCATTTAATTCTGTGTTGTCTGTGCCATGGCCCATAGTTGATGTTGCTTCTCTGTCAGTGCTGGGATGCATTTCACCCAGCTTTTCCATAGCTGTGGTTCTGCAGCTGTTTCTCCCTCCTTGGCTCTTCACCATTCCTTTTGTCTGCTGCTGTGATTTGTAGGGCAGGTACTGTGATGATATGCACCTGCTGCACCACTAATTTATACAATACCATGCTGTCCAGCATAGCAGATACAATAAATATCTGGTTTCATATATCCAGTCTATATTGTAGTGCCCATATGGTGGTGACTAAACATTGAAAGCATCTCTTTATTAGTCCAAATACCCTCTGCACAATGTTTCTTCTTTTACTTTTTTAACCAGGTAAGCACAGTGAGCACACATATCAATTTGAAGAGACTCTGTCTGGTTAAGTGAATTGCTTAGAGTCATACAGTAGGCAAATGCAGGTGTAAGGGTTCAAGTTCTTTACCCTTGACTACAGGAAGCAGCTTGCTAACACCTCTGAGCCTTAATCCTCTTTGCTAACTGCCAGACTTTGTGTTGCCCACAAGTAAAATTGAGGGAATGGAAGGTTTCAGTGTATGCTGCATTACAGGAGTTTCCTGCATGGTTTGAGGGTTGAGTATCAGGGTCATCAACTAGGGTTCTAAGGCATATCTGGTACCACCTACAGCATATGACACAGACTCTGGCCTTGAAGGTCAGTGTGACCAAGGTACAAGAATGGAATAAAGCATTCTGATCTTTTGAATTTTGTTATTCAATATATTTGATTGTTATAGTTATTTGGCATGGCAAGATATTATAACAGGTCTGCCCCCAGCATGCATTATAGATCTGTGCATGGATCAGTCTACTTGGCATGTGTGTGTGCACGTAGCACAAAGATGACCCTGTGAGAAGTTTCCTTACTGGATTCACTAGCATAGGTCATATATGTGCCAGATATGTGAATCAGGTGTGCTGCCTGGGTCTTATATAGGCAGATTATAAACAATGCCATGGGCCTTACATTCTCCCTGGCAATTCAGGAAATAGAAGCCTTTCATTTTATAGCTCTCTGGCCATCTGGATGAGCTGCAGCTTTAGGGTCATAGGTGTTTACTAGGCTAACGACTACAAGGGCCTTTTTAAGCCTAGCCATGCATCCCAAATCTCTGACAAGTTCTGATACCCTTGATAATTGTAAGCATGGGCCTGGGAGATGAACCATTTACAGGTTACGTGTGTCCATTAGAGACATAGGTGCTAAACCAGGGATGAATTTCCGGTTTCCCATCCAATTGTCCAAGTTTCACTTGAATTGAGTTAGGGAGGAACTCTGCTTCACATGGATGGGGAGCCTGTTAAGGTTAGTTGTCCTTAGAAGCCTAGCCAATTTCCCTTCTAAGTGAATCAAATGTTATATCTTGTGTTTGTGAGGTAAACACCTTAACCATTACACCAACATCCCAGTTTTGATAGCAACTTGAGAGCAACTTATGGTTTTAGGACCTCAGATAAATGTTTATCTCATAGAATGCTTATATAGTAATGATTCTTTCCTCTGGTGTTGTGGGGAACCATGTATGCTCCTGCCTATATGACACATGTAGGATGCTGGTAGGTACTTGTAGCTAAGTTGATTCATTTTACAGAAATGAATCTATGTCATATGATCGCAAGACCATATGATTGACTTTCAAAAGATCACTTATTAGAACATTGAACCAGATTCTCCTAAGGGAAGCTGGCAACATAAACAACAGTGTTTTTTACAGAGGGAGAAGCCCTCCTGCACTCCTCCAAACCTCATGCCTATTATATATACCAACCCTGAGATCACTGCATATTAGGAAAAGGGCAAACACCCAACCCCCAAAAATACTGGCTTCTGGAGGGGAAGGTTGGGTCAATGTTCTGAGAATTTACCATTTCATATGACACAGACTGCTATAGGAATAGTTGTACCTTGCATTCCACCTGAATGTGCTTGTGGGAAACACAGTCTGATTAGGTTCCTTACAGTATCCCTGTCTACTCAGAAATGTCTATTATCTCATTTCATCTCATCCCATCTTACTCTTGTTAGCTGCTGCCTGTATCTCTTGCATTAGTGAGGATGCCCATGACATGCAACATTACAGGCACTGACGCCAACTGCTGAAAACATGTACTGCTGTTCTACTGCAGAGATATGCATGGCTGTGTAGCACTACCATTTTATGCATCTCTGAATTAGTCCACCACTTTCAGTTCCTTCATTTGCATATGCTTTGTACCTCATTTACATGTTATTATGTACTCATTTGTATGCCCTGCATATCATGCTATTACAACCATTGTGCAGTCATGCAGTTTGTATCTTTAAATCTCTCACATTCTGTACATAGCTGTAACCTGCACTGTTTTATGCTGTGTACTAAATTAGCCCTCCCAGCTTATGTCTTTATCAAGCAATTTTCTGAAAGGCATAGACACTTCTGATATATCAGAAATTAACAAACTGACAAACGAAAAACTGAAGAAAAGAACACACTGTGAACAAGCACCAACTCTTCACTCAGCTCGATGAAGAAATAAATATAAAAAGTCATTCTTATTCACTTTAATACCAAAACAAAATAAAACACCAGCACCGGTGATGCATTGGTTCAAAGTGAAACAACGGAAACCGGAAATTTAACTCAACTTCTTGAGTTAATGAATACCAGACTAAAGAGTTTAACTTCTAGAGTTGAACAACTCTAAAAGTCCAACAGGGGAGACATGGAAGGTCTTAATGCAACTGGTCTGACCAGAACTTCAACCGAACATCCAGGGGCTTTTATCCAACCTCAAGTGACACCCAGCCAACGCACAAAAGGAGCAGCAGTGAGTAATGTTCCTTCGATCGATCTGCAAGGGCAGCAGTTTTCGCCCAGACATACCCAATTGGTTCTAGGGCTTATGGGCACACAGGATGTAACAAACTGGCTTGGAGGCAAAATTGATTTGGAAGATCAATGGAGGCAAATGGACACTGTGAAGCCGGCCAGTAACCATGTGAGTATTAGTGATAAACTGAAACTGTTTGACATCAAGTTACTTAAAGTAAAGAAGCTCCAGCTGGAGCTTAATTATTTTGACAAATGCTTGAAAGATAGCATAGTGCCAAAAGGCTTGAGATACTGGCAGTTTCCAGCAGGCTTGATTCCTGGGTCACTGTTTTATAAGGAACTGATTGATTTATTCAACAACCAGGGGCTGGATTTACTTAGGCTTATGTCTAAGCATTACCAGTCGCAAATCAGTTCTCTGGCAGGGGAAGTTATGGAACTTGAAAAGGACATCAAGTCGGACACGGTTTTTGACCATTACCGATTTGATTATGATCGCGTTTTTACCAGCATAGCACAACAGCTGGAGAGGCTTAAGTCCACAAAGATCAAGAAACTTCAAAGGGACTTAAAAGCCTATGCTGAAAGGAAAGCTTTTCCTGAACCTCCAACCTCCCAGGTCTCTGCAGAAATATATAATAAACATAACCAGAGACCAAGCATGAATCAAAACAGTTATGTTGATGGACAAGACCAGCGGGAGTCTGAAACTAATACATTTGGTGAACAACATAACACTCGTAGTGCTAACTTTATAAATACAAATTCTGGTTTGTGGAATGTGCAAGATGCTTTTGATGATAGAAATGAGAACAATTTTCACAATAACCAACCACAACAGTTTCAAAAAAACTTCCGGGGGAGGGGGAGAAAATGGAACTCGAATTCAATGCAGTCCAGGAGGGTGTACAATACACGCAGCAACAAGAGAACTTAGGTTTAGAAGTGGACAACCCAGCAGTGATGGAAGCAGTTCATCAATGTAGGACAATTGTAAACAAAAAAGGTGATTTTAAAGTGTTTAATTACACTGAGTATCCCATTGATGAGCAACCAGTGGAACTTTTTGCAAAAGGAGTGACATTTGTACCTACGAACAAAAGTAATTTATCTGAATTATTGATTGATTTCAGATTGTTTACTAGAAAATTAAAGTGCCCACTTCCCTGCTAAGCCCACTACTTTTCTGTCTCATACCAACTCATAATTCTTTCTAGCATGTCGAAGGGTCAGATGCTGGCGTCCTCTCCTGCCCATTTGGTGAATCTGGGAATTCTGAGACAATGTTACAATTGCCTCATGTACACGGACAACCATCTCCTCCTCCCATGTAACATTAACACTTATGAGAGATGCAGCTATTTAGCCAGACTGGAGGCTGAGCTCTCTCAACTCAGGACTGGCAAGACTAGGCAGGAGGAGAAGGCAACTACACACACCACAATACCAGTCTCACATAACTCAACCACACCACTGAATCAAACACATAAACACACTAAGACATACTCGGAGGCTCTGAGTAAAAATTTACCTAAACAGCAGAGGCCTCCAAAGCAGACACCCAAGCAACTGCAAACTCAATACACCACACAAACAACACATAAACAACAAAATCAGTGTGCAAAGCAGTCACTGCCCTTAAGGCCAAATACAACACCAAACATACTTGTCATAGGTGACTCCATAGTCAGACACACTGACGTCCCGCTCACCAGACTGAGTAAGGAGAAGGTCACAGTAAGCTGCCTGTCGGGCGCTAGAATCCGCCACATAACACAAGCACTCAGGTCTCTCAACAGCAGGTACAAGTACGACTCAGTCATTGTCCATGCTGGTGTCAATGACCTGAGACATACCTCCTTGGACTACATGAAAAGAGACATTGAGGAGCTCTCTGATTATGTAGCCCAGGCAGGTATGACCCTGACCTTGAGCAGTATCCTACCTTCACCTAGAATGATGCCACAATACAGTGATAAGATGATCAGCTTTAATAATTGGCTTAAATTCTGGTGTCATTCAAAGGGGATCCAATGTCTGTCTGCCTGGGATGACATGCTGGACAAGCCACACTGCTTTGCAAGGGACGGCTTGCACCTGTCACCCTAGGCTTCGGATATTGGCAAAGGCTCTTGCCACCCCATAGTGCCTTTTTAGGCAAGGCTCAAATTCTAAACCTACCACCCTAGAACACAAAAAGTAAAAAACTAAGGGTAATGCTGCTCAATGCCAGAAGTCTCAATCTCAAGATGCACGCACTCGAGGCCCTTCTCAGTATGGAGAACATCGATGTCTGTGCTGTGACAGAAACCTGGTTCAAGGC
Organism: Protopterus annectens; assembly: GCF_019279795.1. Classification (NCBI taxonomy): domain Eukaryota; kingdom Metazoa; phylum Chordata; order Ceratodontiformes; family Protopteridae; genus Protopterus; species Protopterus annectens. The sequence goes on along the minus strand of NC_056729.1, from coordinate 1,555,590,900 downwards.
TCCTGAGAGCACCCCAGCACTAGCAGGTTTCACCTCATATCATGCGTTCGGCCCCAAAATCCGGACAACACCAAGAAAGGAGGGTGTCCATATTCATAAAGGACACCCACACCTCAAGGTTGGTGGCAACGCACGATGCATCGGAGACCATCCAGGTGCAATTAACCATAGGCAAGACTGCTCTGCAATTTGTAGCATGTTACAGGCCACCCTCTCAAACTCAGGAACCTCACATGGCCTTCCTGAAAACAATGGGAGGATAAATGTATCTCCAAACACCATCATACTAGGTGACTTCAACTACCCTAATATAGACTGGGAACACTACTCAAGCCCAAACACTCTAGCCCAAAGGTTCCTGGAGTTCATAAACTCAAATGCCATGGAACAACTAGTCACCATCCCCACAAGAGGAGAAAACATACTTGATCTCATCATCATGAACATGGGATCACAATGTTTAACACCGGAAGTATACCCCTCACTGGTGAGATCAGATCATAAACTAATCTCGCTGGAGGTCCTCATCCCGCCCCCACCTGAAACAAAAAAGACCACAGTGAAAAACTTCTCAAAAGCCGACTTCACACTTCTAAAAACTAGTGTGGTCTCCTTTAAGGCCCCTGAGCCAGTGGTAAACATTACTCAAACCGCTGAATCACTTACAAATGCCTTCTACCAGCACCTACAGGACTGCATGGATCAGGCAATCCCAAACAAAACTAAGACTCTTTGTACCAAAGGCAAGCGTCCAGTCTGGTGGACCCCAGCCATAAACAAGCTCTACAACAAAAGGAGGAAGCTACTACAAGATAGAGCAAAATCCTTGAAAGGTAAGACACCCTTGATCATTATAAGTAAAAAACTAAGAGCTCTCATAAAATCATCCAAGGCAAATTTTGAGAGAAAAATTGCCAAGGATTCAAAAGACAATCATAAGGCCTTCTTTAGCTATGTTAGAAACCTAGGAGGAAACTCCCAGATATGCTCAGAATTTGTTCAAAATGATGTGAAGATTACTGAACCTACACACATTGCCAACATACTGGCTGACAGGTTCAGTGCAAACTTCTCCCCCCCCTCCCCCCCAAAAGGAGAGATATCTATACCAGAGGATTGTAGCCCCCCAAACATCTCCAACGCCCAGGTGAGAACTGCTCTCTCCAAAGCAAAAAACACAGCATCCATGGGACCGGATGGTGTCCCCGGCTGTGTGCTCCATGAACTCAATGAGGAATTAAACCCACAGTTAGGACAGCTGTTTAATCTTAGCCTCACCTCAGGATCAATTGCCAAGGAGTGGCGCCTGGCGACTGTGGTCCCACTTCACAAGGGCGGTGCCTCCACCGACCCTGGAAATTACCGTCCCATTAGCTTGACAAGCCTTATCTGCAAAGCCATGGAGAGGATCATAATGGAACTCATAAATAAAGACATAGGGAACTTGCAGACTTTGGATCCAACCCAGTTTGGCTTTGTCAAAGGCAGATCATGCCTTTTAAACTTGGTTGACTTTTTGAGACAGTCACCAAGGCCATTGATGAGGAAAGGCAGTCCATACAGCCTACCTTGACCTGGCAAAGGCCTTGACACAATACCCACTCAGGTATCATCAAAAACTCATCAGCTTGAATGTAAACCCATACATCACAAGATGGGTTGCAAACTGGCTAAGTGACAGAACCCACAGGGTCAGAGTTGCTGGAGCCATGTCAGACTCAAAGCCTGTCACAAGTGGTGTCCCACAGGGCTCAGTCCTGGGTCCACTCTTGTTCGGCATCTACTTTTCTGAAGTACAAGCAAACACAGGAGGGTTATGGCTGACAAAGTTTGCAGATGACTGCAAACTGGCGCCATAGTCGAAAACACATCTGACACAGATATCCTTCAGAAGGGCCTCACAGAAAGCGGATAACTGGTGCCAGAGCCATGGCCTAAAGTTAAATGCCAAGAAATGCATAGTCATACCCTTCGGGAAAAACAAGGTTACCCCTAGCTACCATATAGGTGGCAATCCACTGAGCACAGAAGAAGTCATCAGGGATCTGGGGACCCAGGTTGACAGTAGCCTTTCGTTTGACACTCATGTTGCTAAAGTAGTTAGGAAAACCTTCTACATTGCCCACCTGATCATGAAGGGATTCACATCTAGATTAAGGGAGGTCATCACCCCCCTGTACTCATCACTCATTAGACCTATGATTGAGTACAATGCCCCATTCGGAATGTATCTGACCAGACACCTGCAGCAGCTGGAAAGGCCCCAAAAGTTCCTCACCAAAAGGATAAAGGGTCTCAAAAATATGTCTTATGCTGCCCGACTGAAAGAACTCCAGCTCTATTCAGTCTCATACCGCTTGCTCAGAGGTGACCTGTGCCTGACATATAAGGCCATGTCAAACCCTGATTTGATGAATATGCTTCACCTCAAAAATCTAGATCCCTCAGAACCACAAGGCGGAGACTTAAACCTTGACACGGTTATTAATAGAACATGCTGGAGGGACAGATTCATCACCCAGAGACTCCCTATGCTGTGGAACAAAATCCTGGTACATGTGAGGCAGAGCACCTCGCTGGCCTTGTTCAAGAGGAATCTTGACCAATGGATGGGGGATCGCAGATATACCCCAGGGATTACTTCAGTGTCACTGCTTGACAGAGGCACAGCAAAATAATAGGCATAGTTTTATTCAAACTAAAGGGGTGGCGAAAGCCAAATAACTATGGGCTAGGCTTATAAATGCCCTTGGGCAGATAGCCTAGTATGAACCTATGAACCTATGAACCTATGAACAGTCCTGTTGGGTAATTCTGCTTATAGTAATCAAGAATTAAGAGTTGCTAGCACTTTTAACCCCCCTGTTAATCCCTTAGTTGGTATGTTTGAATTGTTATGTGAACTTGAACTTCGAAAGCTGGTCTGTTGCAGTAAAAAAAGTGTTTGTAACCCTAATATTTCTCTTGAAGAAATGCAGTTGTTTTCCAATTTTAGGAGCCTCCCTATTCACATCATGCAACCAGATAAAGGGGGTGGACTGGTTGTCATGGACATACTACATTACAACAACAAAATTAATCAGTTATTAGAGAAGGATACTTATGTGGAGGTCAGTTTAAATGAAATGAATATAGTTTATAACAGGATCAAAATGTTTATTAATGATTTATTTATTGATGGTTTAAATGACATTAATCTTAATCATTATTTGTCCATGCCAGCACCCAGGATTCCCTTACTTTTTGGAGTTCCCAAAATCCACAAGGGGACCTCGGATCCACCTATGCACCCACTCGTGGATGCCAGGCAATCCATTACCTACCCATGTGCTAAAGTAGTGGATTCCATTCTTAAAAAATTTGTCAGCAAGGAGACCCAAATTTGCTGGGATTCATGGTCCTTTTTGGAACAAATCAATGCCTTGGCGTACAAAGAGGAAAATAATTTCCTAACAGTGGATGTTTGCGATCTCTATTCATCCATCCCCCAGGATATAGGTACAGAATGGGTAATGGAATGTATCAGGTCTATGGAAGCTACAGAAAATGAGTTACATCTTATTGAGGACCTTTTGGGGATCATCTTGAAAAACAATTACATTCTGTTTAATGACAAGTTTTACCTACAAAGGATAGGAGTGGCAACGGGGTCCCCTTGTGGAGCCAGTTTTGCGAATTTGGTTATGGCCTCTTGGGAATCAAATTATGTATTTACTAGTCAATGGATGAAAAACATTGTTTTTTATACTAGATTCCTGGACGATATTTTTATGATTATTGATGGTGATATGGCCCTGGCTACCAATATTGCTGATTTTTTCAACAGTTCGGTTGAGTTTCTGAGGTTTACCAAGGATTATCAGGAATCTTCAGTCCATTATTTGGATGTGGAACTTACAAAAAATATTCAGGAATCAAAATACACTGCAAAGATTTATAGAAAGAGTACTTATTCAAACTCTTTTTTGCATTTCTCTAGTGCACATCCTTTACAACAGAAAAAATCTGTTGTTAAGGGACAATTGGTTCGAGTAGCTCGGATGGTTTCTGGTGAAGTTGTCTTTCAGCAGGAATGTTTAAATCTTAGGAATATGTTCCTTAACAGGGGTTACCCTTCCAAATTTTTGGTTGGTATTATAAATGAAGTCCAGTTAAAAAGGTCCCAAGGTGTATACAAGCCTATTTTGAACAACTGTCCTATAAATGAACCAACTAATATAGGCACCTTGAGTCCTCCCCTTACAAATGTGGTTAATGAATTAGGGGAAGGAAGGAATCATCAGAACAGGACCTTCTCAATTTTATTTGTTTTTACATACCGCCCTGAGGCTGAGGAGATTAGGTCAATAGTTAAAAAATACTGGCACCTCTTCTCAGTGGATAAGGAGATCTCTGCTAAATTGGGGGAATCTCCGGCTATTGCATATAGGAAGGGACAGAACCTAAAGAAGTTGATGGAAACTACCATAAAACCATCAAATAGGCACGTAGGAATGTATAGGTGTGATGCATGCAGATATTGTATTTATATTGAAACAGGTAAAAAATTTCGAGTAAGGAACTACAATTTTTATACTAAGGGCAAGTTCAATTGTAATTCCAGGTCAGTGGTATACCTTGCACAGAGCAATACCTGTCCGGCTTTCTACGTCGGTAAGACCGATCGTAGATTGTGTGACAGGATTTATGAGCACATCTATGCTATTAGTAAAAAAATGGATAATGCTCTAGCTAGGCACTGTAAAGATAACCACGGCCATGGTTTTAAATTTAGAGTCATAACACAGGTAGCTGCACATGCGAATGTGAGGTATTTAGATAGTAACATTTTTAAGTTACACCTCGAAGAACATGAACTGAAATGGCAGTTGTTACTAAACTCCTGTGCCCCCCCAGGTATCAATGAAATTTATTCTTTAGCAAGTATATTAAAATTAAAAAGCTTGCTTAGGTAAAAATGTTTTAGGTAATTTCCTAGGTATTTTCACATGCTATGGATGGTTGGTTATTTATTTTATTGACAAAGTATTAATATGAAATAATGAAGTCATGAATTAACAATTTTTTATATTATGCTTTTATATACCTTGTTTTGTATAGATTATATTTTCATAACACTGCATAGTAATTAGGTTAGGGATGGGTGTTAGTTTTATTTCATATGCACATATATTTATATTTATTCTTAGCAAAAGTAATAATTTCTATTGTGTCATGATGTTTGTAAAGTCTTGAAGTTTTTAGGTTCATTTTGGTTTTGTTAGCAAAACAATCCAACTGTGAAGTTTAATTTTAAATGAGTGCTGTGATCCACTTGTAGGCAATTAATCAATTAACTCTTCATGATATAGAGCGGATTTTTGCTGGGCTGACTGTTTTTGTTCTTGCTCTACATCTGAAGAAGTTTGGATATTTCCCAAATGAAAAGCGCTTAATTTTATTTTGTTTTGGTATTAAAGTGAATAAGAATGGCTTTTTATATTTATTTCTTCATCGAGCTGAGTGAAGTGTTGGTGCTTGTACACAGTGTGTTCATATCAGAAATTAACTTAGATAAATATTGTACAATGCTAAGAAATTATAGCAAAGCCTATCTGTCTGTTGGTCTTTCCATCTGCACTACTGTTTTTACTTTTTATCTTGATACACATACATACTGCTTTGTGAGAAAACATGTCCCCTTTTTTGCTATGTGACATTTTCTTTCTTGTTCAACCTAAGATTATTGTGTCATAGCCATTCATGTAACTTTTTTAACCTTTCTATGTGTTCCAGTTTAATTTCACCCCAGACCAGCATATCATCAGTTCGCAACTGCTTCTAAACCTTCTATAATCTGTGCAACCAGTCTCTGGAATACTTCAGGTTCTGATGAAGTGCCAAATGGCATTCTAAAAATGTGTAATATTTTAATGGTGTGGAGAATGTGCATAGCCTTGGAATGCCTGGATCAAGTTTGATTTGCCAGAAGCCCTGGTTAGCATCAACCACTGAGAAATATTCATCTGTTGACATCACTGGCACATTTCCTCAACAATCTTAAGTGCATAATATTCCCATAAAGTTGCATAGTTTAAGTCTTGCATATCTATGCAGATTTGAGTATTTTCTGGTTTAGCTACAATAATCTTCTTCCTGACTCAAGGGTTAGGCTTGGTTTTCGTGATACTGCAACCATTTATTCCATGCATTTCAATTCATTTGCAAATGTTTCTCTTAAAGTAACTGGAGCACTCCTATGTACATGTACAATTGCTAACATTTCTGGATTTATCCTAATGCTATATTGACCTGAAATACAACTACACCCTTTGAACAAATCAGCATAACTATCAAAAATATAAATGTTACCATCTGGCAACATTTATTTTTTGCATCCCATCTTTAATATGACTCTGTGTATGTATTTCTCATTAACTCACATAGCGCTCAGCATGTGCGAATGCTACTAAGGTTTGCCGACTGTATTGCACTTTAGTCTGATTATTGCACTGTTACTCTACATACCCAATGTTTTACAAACTGTTTGCTGGGTAGAATACCTGTTTCTGTGTAGCGCTCTCACACCAGACGCTTACAAACACACAGCGCTGAGTATATTGGACTGCAATTAAACGTTCGCTACTGTTGAACCAAATCATGTTCGACTATATTGCCATTTTAGAGTTTAATAGAGAACTCTACTGTAGAGCGCTTTACAAATAAATGAAATATCACCTATTATTATTACTTGCTTCATAGCAAATAGCCTTGAAACGCTGGTAACTCTCTGACACATAAAGTGAATCTAGCTTATATCGCATAGTCAAGTATTGATTTATACCTAGATACACATGCTTGCTTCTAATTTGCTAACAAATACATAGGATGGAGTTTATTGCTTATGCGTTCTGAAAACCAATTATATATAGCTGGGGTGTTCACGCTTATCTACATGCAGTTCGCGTTGTGCGTGGAGCATAACTAGGGCTATAAGAGTCTCATCTGCCTAGTACTACTAAACACACACTTTCTTCAGATGAAACTGTTTTACCACTGTTTATTCTTTATCTCTGTATTTTGTAGATCTCTTAGAGTCACAGATGTACCTGTTTTGTAATGTACTCTCTAAGTGATTTGAAGTGTTGCATTTTACTGATGTTTTGTTGCACATATAAATAATTGTGCCTGTAAAACCTTCTTGTGCTTTCTAATCCTAGTTTTTTTTTTATTGTCTGCCTCACTACCTTCTCTCACTTCCTACTTTCATCAGCCTAGTGAACCAGTACATCCCTGTACTGAATAACCTGAATATTCCCTCCTGGAAGCCTTGAAAGCTTGTCCAAACTTGGATTCCACCCACCAGTCCTAGAGAAACCAACCATTTTAAGACGGATAAAGTATGTGCAGATCCAGCTACCTGAACTTTATACCACAATTTAAGGTTTAAAGGCTCTGCTACGCTAGGCAAGCTTCCCACTCAGAATAGCCAGCAGCCAACTAGCCCCCCTTTTTTCCTTTCTTGTTCTCTGTAGCTAACCCTTTATCCAGCCTACTCTCTCTCTTTAATACGTTGCCTACTCCCTCTCTCCACAGCCTGCCACCCTTGTATGCGAACACTTAGCTGTAGGTAAGCGACCGACCACTAGGTGGCGCCTTATCTGTAGCTTTCTGTAGTTCTACTCCTACACCTACTTCCATACCATACCTCCCCAACCCTGCTTCTAAGCTTCTACTTCTTAGAGACTTATTCTATCACCTTTCCCACCCCAGTCCTAATGTACCTTTAACCACACTCTAACTCTTGACTTCCCTACTTTCCTCTCACTAGCCTCTTAACCTACTTCTACATTCTTACCTTCAGACATACTTGCTGAAATTTCCTGCTCTACACATTGTCATCCTCACTAGTCCTCTCTCTTGTCTCTACCCGCTCCGTTCGCCCTGCGGGCTCACTCCGCTCCCCTACCCAGCCCCAAATTCTCACCCGCCCCCAGTGGTCCTACATTTATACCACTAATAGACACACCCTATCTTGTCCACTCCAATCAGATACCTAACATCACAAACTTACTCAACCCTCTCTTTGTACACCACACCTACCAATTAACTAAGCCACCTCCTCCCCCATCTACTTTCTCATACCACTACCCCACACCACACCTCCAAACTACATCTCATCTCTTTGCTAACCTCCATACACATTAATATGTGTATATCATTCATCCCTCCACAACTTAAAATGCTTATCTGCTTATCCCTTGCATCTTCTCTTATAACTACTTACCTCCTAACCTCCTATGAATACCCACTGAACTCTTCTCTTTCATTTCCCTCTAAGTACACCTCTACATCTACATCACCTCTCTCCTCTACCTTCTCAAACCACACCACACAACCCAACTACCTACTAGCCAAATACCACAGACTAGCACACTTCAAGTTAAGGAAACTTAAACCCATGAAAATACTTGACTTAATTTACAAACTTCTTCAACCAAAATATTTTAAACTCCTCCACTTTCTGTTAGATGGAGACATTCATCCTAATCCAGGCCCTCACCATATTAAAACCAAAACATACAAAATACAAGACAAAACTACATCTCTATCATTTTCTATACCCACCAATTCTCTCTCTATTGCCCATCTCAATATACGAAGTATTTGTAACAAAATTAGTCAAATCCATGCCCTTCTAGAAGTCCATCAATTTGATATTTTATGTTTAACTGAAACATGGCTAAAGCCTTTAATCAAAGACAATGAAATCACCCCACCCGGTTATAACATCATTAGACTTGATTGCACTGCCAAAAAGGGAGGAGGAGTAGCAATTCTCTACAAAACACAACTCCAAATTAGTACTATAAATCTGACTTTTACCCTAGACAACAATGCCGAAGTAATCAGCTCCAAACTTCAAGTCAATACTACTAAAGCCATAAATATCATCTGTGCTTATCTCCCTCCAGGAAATAATATCAACATTCTCGAATATATCCTCAATTTACTCTCTACCAACCTCCCTCAAGAAACACTAGTCTTAGGCGACTTTAACATCGATTGGTATTCCTGTAACAGTACTAACCCCACCTCCCATATAAACCTATATGGCTTTAAACAACTCATTAATAGTCCTACCAGAACTAATAAAACCAACAATAATGAAACCACCTTAGACTGGATTCTTACTAATACTCCCTAACAAACCTACCAATCAGGCACCCTTCCAGATGATCTAAGTGATCACTCACTAACTTATATCATTAGACACAAAACAAACCCAACCTTACCTACCACTTACAAAACACTACGTTCTAAAAAACAATTTAACTCTGAACAGTTTCAAGCTGAACTAAGACAATGTAATTGGTCCCCGCTAAATATCTCCCACTTAATGAAGCTGTAGAATACTTCAATTCTACATTCCTATCTATCTTAGATCACCATGCCCCAAGTCGTACTATTAGAACCAAAGCTAAAGCAGCACCCTGGCTAACCAACAATACTAAGCAAAAAATCATTCTCAGAAATAAATCTTGGGATAAATGGCATTCTACTAAGAACCTAACTGACCACCAAAACTTCAGAGAGCTTAGAAACAGTACAAAAAAAGCCATCGACAGATAAAATGAACTATTACTTTCAATTGCAACAAACCACCAAAAAAGAACCTAAAAATTCTGGGCCAGTATTAATAATCTTTTATCCCCAGGCCAGTCAATCACACCAAACCCCCAGGACTCTAACCCAAACAATCCCACACAAATAGCTAATGACTTCAACTCTTTCTTCACCAATACCATCCAAACTCTTGCAAATCACCTATCTCCTGACACCTCTAAACTACTCTCACCTACTTTAAATACTCATCCTCCCCTTCACTTACAACCTGTATCTACCTCCTTTATCTTATCTCTACTCCAAAAACTTAAACCCACCACCCCCTCTGCAGACAAACTTCCTGCAGAATTCTTGCAGATAGGAGCCAAAGCCACTGCCTGTCCCATTTCTATCCTGATAAATAGATCTATAAATGAAGGAATTTTCCCTTCTATCTGGAAGATATCTCACATCATCCCACTACACAAAGGGGGCAATTCTAATGACTTCTCAAACTTTTGTCCCATAGCACTGTTATCACCTATAGCTAAAATCATGGAAAAATGTATCAATAAACAACTACTTAACCACCTTCTCCATAACAACCTACTTGCTAACTGTCAACATGGATTTAGACCTTCCCACAGTACCACCACTGCATTATTCTCCTTTACCAACTCCATCAACTATAACCGCAACAACAATAATCTATCATCTTCTATCTTCATAGACCTATCAAAAGCTTTTGACATGGTTAATCATAAACTTCTTCTGCACATACTAAAATCTCTCGCACTTGATCCCCCTTCCTTAACTTGGTTTACATCTTACCTAGAAAACCGTCAGCAGGCAGTACTTTGGAAAAATTCACTGTCTAATCTCCTTCCTATCTCTTTAGGTGTACCTCAAGGGTCTATCCTAGGCCCCCTCCTATTTTCTATCTTTATTAATGACCTCCAATCAGCTATCCCTAATACTACCTGCATACAATATGCAGATGATTCTATTATAATCTGCACTGCTTCCTCTCAAACTGAACTATAGTCTCTTACCCAAAAAGCTTTCACCACTGTTGAACACTGGTTCTCTGACCGTTGCCTACTCCTCAACCCCAAGAAAACCAAATTGTTACTGTTCTCACCTACCCGTAAATCTACCCCTCTAAACTTCTCTATTACTTCCACTGATAACACTCTGATTTCTCCTGATTCTACTACAAAACTACTAGGAATAACTACTGACAACAATCTCAATTTTGATTCTCATATCAACAACACAATAAAAGTAGTTAACAAAAAGATTGGATCCCTTTATAGAATCAAACCCTTCCTTACACCTGAAGCTAGGACCACCTTAGCCAGATCTCACCTTATCTCTACCCTTCTATATGCTTCCCCTATTTATACTAATCTCTCTAAAAATAACCTCAAGAAACTTGCTACATTTTACCATAATATTGCTCGATTTGCTACAGAATCTATGTTCAGAACTCACCACTGTCTGAACCTAAAACAACTAGGTTGGCTTGCACTTCCTAACAAGCTCATTTATCAACAGCTCTTAATAGCTCACAAAATTCTATATCAACCATCTAAAACACCAATACTCTCTAACCTCATTACTCCATACAATAACCTGAAGCACCTACGTTCTTCAAACAAACTACTGGTTAATATCACCAAACCCAATAACTCTGCGGGTGATTGCCTTTTTTTCCAACTCTGTTGGAAAAATGTGGAACAAACTACCATCCGATATCTCATCTTTGTCCACTCTTCCACTCTTTAAAAGACAACTGAAAATGCAGCTCAATAAATACTGGCTCTGTTCCTGTACCAACCCAGATTAACCTTCCTTCTTCCTTTCCTCTACCTTAATTCTTTCCTTCTCTTTTCCCTGTATCCTTGATAGCTCCCCCCTTACATAACATCTTTGTAGATATATGTTATCTCATATATACTGTATGACCATTGTAAAAAAAAAAAAAAACATTTTATTTTACCATATTTGTAAGACAATTTATTATTTACTCTATGTTTAGATGTTATCAAATTTGTGTATTGCAAGTATTTACTCATTTTGCTTATGAATGTTATCTCGTTATGGCTATTTCTGTTTGCATGTGTATTGCGTGTACTAACTCACTTTGTTTAGAAATTTCATCTTGTTATGGCTATTTCTGTTTAAACTTGTAATAGCCATTGGAGCTTTTCTCCCCGGGCCTCCACTGAAAATGGACATATATCCAGCTGGACTAGCCCGGTCAACAAATGTAAAATAAAAATAAATAAATAAATAAATAAACTCTTTGCTGTTTGATTACTTTACAACTAATCTAATTGACTGTGCAATACGTTTACTTCATGGATGTGAAAACTGTTTGCTCTGCAAATACACAAATTATGCCCTGCATGACTGTGTGAATGCTTACCTTCATGAATATGCAAACAATGCTGTGCATTGGAGTACAACTGTTTACATATAAATAACTACTTCTGTGGTGCAGAAGGATAAAACCATGACTATGCTACTGATGATCCTAGTTTGAATTGTGGTTTTGGTGCCTCTAGAAGTTGACCAAAGTGGATAGAAGTGAGTGGCTCACCCATCCTGGACAGGAAGGCAGCTCTATTTCACCACAAGGGTGACACCTAGTTGGATCACTAGGTGTTACCCTGTGGAGTTTCAACCAGCTGAGCCTGCACTGTCATGGTGTATAGCACCAGTAAAGTGGAGGAGATTTCAGTATTCGGAGACATTATTTTCCCTTGAAAGGCAGTACTAGTGGGATTGAAGGAGCAACCAAGGGAGGAAGGGGTATACTTCCAATGGGGAAGAGGTAGGTTGCTCCCAGGACCCACATTGGCCCACTATCTACCACCAGGGGAACAGAAGGACTAATCCTTCTGTTCCCCTAGTGATGTGAACATTCTCCAAGAGGGCCTTACCCAAACTAATGACTGGTGGCAGAAGCATGGCCTCAAACTGAATGCCAAGAAATGCATCACTATCCTCTTTGGGGAAAATGTCATCCCCACTAATTATTACATTAATAACAATGTACTAAGCATGCAATCAGTCATGAGAGACTTGGGAACCAGGTTGATAGCAACCTGACTTTTGATCACCACATTGCCTCCATTATACGGAAGGCTTTCTACATGGCCCATCTCATAAATAAGGGTATTTCATCCAGAAACAAGGAGGTCATAACATCCCTATACTCCTCCCTTTTCAGACCTATTAACGAGTACAATGCTTCTTGCCAGGCATATGCAGCGGTTGGAGATACCACAGAGGTTCCTGGCCAGGAAAATCCAGGGTCTCAAACACCTATCCTATACAGATAGGCTAAAAGTCCTGTCCCTCTACTCAGTCTCATACAGACTGCTCAGAGGTGACCTGTGTCTGGCATACAAGGCCATTTCAGACCCAGCCTGGTCTGTGACATTAATAGGACTTATTGGCGGGATAGATTTGTGTCCCAAAGATTCCCCCGTCTGTGGAATAGACTCCCTCTCCATGTCAAACAGAGTACCTCTCTAGCCCTGTTTAACAGGAACCTAGATGACTGAATGGTAAACAGAAAATATACCCCTGGGATCCCACCTGTGTCCCTGCTGGACAGGGGAAACAGGTGCTGACTTTGAGGGAACATGGGTGAACTTCTTGGCTAGGCTTATAAGAGCCTCCAGGCCAATAGCTTAGTATCATCCTATGAACCTATGAACCTAATCAAGATTCCAGGATGGGAACAAATGGACTGTGGTGTTCTCACACAGCCCAGGAATACCCAGCTGCTGTGTCTACAGAGCAAATGATACAATTAGCTGTCAGTAGTGGACCAAACAGGTGTCAGTAGTGGAACCATGAGGCAAGGTCCTGGGGAGTAAAAAGAATAAATGCTTGCATATCAGTTGCATATCTAAATTGCCTTCATTGTCTGTATGCTGTTTACTGGCATTCAAGGACAGGTGAGTTGTTGGCAAGTGATAGACTGACTGGTAACTTGGGTACTGGAAGACCTAGTTTTAGAGGGATTGGAAAGAGTGAATTTGCCAGCTCACCCACTCAGGACAGAGGGAGGGATTCTTTCCTTTAGTGCAGACATGTACATGGTGATGGGTGTGTGCATAATCATGAAAGCAGATTGCTTTTAAAACTACAGCATTTGCTGTGGTGGCCAAAGATAACTGATGTTACATGTGGTGATGCTTGTGACATCATTAGCTCCACCCAGTTAGGGCATACTGACAAAATAACCTATTGTGCAGTACCTACATATGTGATGCTGCAGGCTGGTCCCCTTCTTTTCCCTGTCCAAGTAGTGTAGTCCCATCCCAGGGGGATAATATCCAAAACACCTAATGATAAATGATTCATTTAAACAATTGATGCTTAGCTGGGAGGCATGGAAATGGGGAACAGAAAAAAACCCCGGAAACTCAGGCTGCTTTATTTCAACATTCTAGATAGAAACTAAGGTTGCTGCATTTTAGTGTAATAAATAGGTAAGGTCAACCTGCTTCTTTTCAGCATAACAGACAGGAATATAAAACAGCACAAATAGTATGTGTCAGCCCACAGTTTCCTACACACAGCTTGAGAAAGAAACAGCACAGTGTTTTCTTTGCTTTCAGCACCTGATTCACTACTTATACTGTCCATTAAAGAAAGATCCTAAGTTTCAGCACATTGCAGTCAAAAAATACTCTGCAAAGCACTTTGCAGTCTGTTGAACAAGCTTGCAGACTGCCTTTTGTTGGCCTGTGGGAGTAGGGGGGCTGATGATGATAATTGACAACAGTGAGGAAAAGAGTGCAAAAAAAAAAAAACTATCTCTCAATCACATCAGTACAAGGACTGCTTGTGGATGGGCCTATATTTTTTGGATACATCCCTGAAGGTGTGAGATGGTTTGCCCATGATAACTTATCAATGTATCCATGCACTATCCCTCCTATGGTGATACCACTGATGGGATAAAATGAACAGACATTGACAGTGACATAAAGAAACTGGAAGGGTATGACTGAATTATTTTAAAAACGGCAAAACTAAAAATGCAACAATAATGGGGAAGGTCATTTATAGCGCTGTAGGCACTACATGTCATGGTACACAAAATGTTAAATCCCAAACTGTTCACGGACTTTTTAAAAGGACAAGGGCAGTGACTCTTCTCCATAAGCCAAGAGAGATCACAGGTGTAACATATCAATGTTGATATGTGTATGTCATCCAGCAACCCTTGTGCCTTGTCATGATAGCTAGAGAGAAAGATAGATGGATGGATGGATGGATAGATAGATAGATAGATAGATAGATAGATAGATAGATAGATAGATAGATAGATAGATAGATAGATAGATAGATAGATAGATAGATAGATAGATAGATAGATAGATAGATAGATAGATAGATAGATAGATAGATAGATGGGGGGTGGCGGCATAATGGTCAAGGTGTTTACCTTACAGACACAAGGTGCAGGGTTTGATTCACACTTGGGGTAATTGACTAGGCTTAAAAATGTCCTACAAGGGCAGTTAGCCTAGTATAAAAACTATGAACTAGATAGATGATGTGTGTGTTTTCCTTTCAACACCCTCTACCATATAAACAGGATGAATGCAATTATAATAGTCTCAGTGGTTCAGCAGGGAGCACACTTGCCTTTGGTGCTGCAAGATCAGACAGCTGTGGGTTCTTTTCCCTACCCCAAGAGATTAGATTCATTTTCCATTGCTCACACTGCAGTGCAGCATAAGGGGGGTGCTGCACGCCTCAGTGTGCTGTCCTTTGAATGAAACTTTAAACAGAGGACCCATCTGTTTGAGATGGTGGCAGCTCAGGCAGATGTAAAAGACCCATAGCACTTATAAACAGAGTAGGGGCAGTTCTGCCATCTCCTAGCCAAATTTCAAGTCACTGTGAATACCACCTTGAGTCTTCCCTGAAAAGAGGCTGATGACCTAGTGGGACTGACACCGTCAACAACAGGTAAATAATAAAATTGCTTTTCTCTTTGCAGCACAATATCTCTTATCCTGTTTCTGTTTTCAGGGACACATTTCAGATTGCCTTCATCTTTCACACATAGGTCCCTGAAGACTCCTGCTTGGAACCTTCTCTAGACCCAAAGGCGATAAATCTGACTCTCTATAGTCAGTAGCCATGATATAAACCTAGAGGCAGCTGTTCATTATTATTTATCAGGGAAAGTTGCCTCTCTCATTTACCTCTCTGCTTCAGACTTAGAAACTGTATTTCCCTTCCATGATATATCTGCTAGCAAAGAGAACCACAACCATTGTACAGATAGCAGGTGCAACACCACAACTAGCTGTGTGCTTACCAGGCTTAGTAGTCACAATGTGACAGTATATTTAAGTGAGTATGTGTAGGTATGGATATATATTGTTATTGATCTCCTTCTTTCACTCTTCTTTTATAAATGCAGCTGGTTTGCTTCTCTAGAATACATTTCTAATAGCTCATGTTGTTTTAGAGCATATAAAGATTCATGTTTATTGGACACAAATGTGATTTCCTTCTCTTAGTAGCGCAGAAATTAGACGATTCATAAGAAATCGTGTTATAGATATGCTATCATACATGTAGCAGAACTCACCCTTCAGCTGAGGTTTATATTCATTTTATGGCCATTTCTGTCTTGTATTATTAGGTTTGAAAATGGTTGTAGATGCCAGCTTCCTTTGTGCAAACCTTTCTCGGTTCAACCAGTATCTATGGAGCAATATACAGCCTTATGGCTTTGTTGTTATAATGGTTACGGGTATAGTATATTCATTTATATATTTATTTATTGACATTTGTTGATCAGGAAGGTCCACTGGGTCAGAAACCCATTTTCAGTGGAGGCCCAGAGAGAAAAGCTCCACAATGAGTAAAATAACATCAGATTACAGTAGATAGGTAGATACACAATTTCAGAAAGAAAGACTTTAAACTATATAAAAAATATATAGACAACAATTATCACATCATAGCAAACTTTTTTAGAAATACTATAGCACCTTCTCTTTAACACAGAGGTGAAGGTAAAGACATTTTGCAGAGAAAAAAGAAATTATATTTAATTCAATTTAAGCACATTGCATTAAAAACTGAGATATACACTAATACCCACTCACTATATTTTTTCCCCACCGGTGAATGATTTAGGGAGAAATAGCAGGTTGATTGGTCATTAGTGATTGGTTATAGCTTTGGATAGAGTAATAAGGAGAGATTATGGGGGTCTAATGACCTTTACAAGCACAAAATGTAAAGGTTCTACAATCAAGAAGTAATACACACACACACACACACACACACATTTTAGATATATATATATATATATATATATATATATATATATATATATATATATATATATATATATATATATATATATATGTGTGTATATACGTTTATATATTCCACAGCTCAGCAATGGATCTGACCTCCACTGTACAGGATCACCAACAGTCACACCCTTTGTATTTCAACTGTATACAAACAAGTACCTTTACAAGCACAGAGTTTAAAAGTTCTACAAAGAACTAATATATATATATATATATATATATATATATATATATATATTATACACATATACATATACACATATATTCCACAACTCAGCAATTGATCTGACCTACCCTGTATAGGTTCACCAACAGTCACACCTTTTGCATTTCCACAGTATACAAACAAGTACCATAATACATTGCTACATTTGTTACATGCATCTCTGTCAGGAGACCACCCATCCTGTGGAGCTTTATGTCAGCAAAAGAAGCCATTATTCAAAATATTGAATTTAGCAGATCTGAATGTATCATTTCTTGTGAAAAGCTTGACACTACACTACCTATTATTCTACTTAAATTGCTTGTTGTGAGATGTTACTTGCAAGTAGAGGTGTCACCCTTCAGAGTTGTATGTGATTTGGCAGGCATGAAATTGCACAGAGAGAGCAGAGCAGGTGGCTGAATTGTAGTTGTGGGCTGGGTGTGAATTTAAGATGGACTGACTCACTAATTAGTGTGACCTAAATGATAGTACAGTGAGTCACTTTACTGGAATATAAAACAGGTCTTGTCCGTGCAGTATTGTACATCTCACGTATTAAAGAAAAAGGGCATTCATCTGGGAATGTTGCTTCAGCTGCAGATATCTGTACTTCTGGACAGAAAGCTTCTGTGATGCTAAGAACATTTATTGTACGATCTGGAGTTTTAATAAGAGGTTTAGTAAAATTTCCAGCTGGCAAAGTTGATTCAGTGTAGCAAGAAACTGGAAAGGCTTCTCAGAAACTATAATAGGTCTTGCATCTGAGCATTTAGAAAACTAACAGTATGCTGTAATTAAACATATATTCATCCTGTCTAATCATAACTATGAATGTATGCATTTATTTTTATTTATTTAGCTACGAGTACAACTCCAGACATCCTTTTTTCATATATGATACAGACTACTGATAAGACACAATAACATAACAAAGTGAAGGCAGACAGGGATTTATGGGATTTTACATAAACATAAGTAGCAATTTATTCTCAGATGTGATGCTGCCACTCAGCAGTCTAATAGAAGAATATGTGTGCATTGTGTACAGGCAGGGCATACAGAACCACAGCACATGCAAGCTGCACAAACTGGACAGGTATGTCAAGGCATAAGAAACCAGGTACTCACAAACAATACACAGTTAAGTCACTATACCCTTCAGTAGTTCAACAATAAGAATTCCTCAAAATATGTCAAACTCTTTTCGTAAGCATGTAGTGCATCTGTGGATGCAGCCTTGCAGGTGTATAATAATGCTTCCAAAAGGGCTGTAATCAAGAATGTAGAGCATTGTTGTAAACGTCACAGACTTTGTAGTGTCTAAGGCGACTAGGAGCCAATAATCAAACATGGGAAAACCAGCCTTATTGTTTTATTAATTTATTATTGGTTTATTTAGGGAAAAATGACAAACCTCAGTGTGTACAAAGTTTAAAAACTACTTGATCTTGAGTACTAAAAAAATAAAAATGTGTTTAAAAGTACAGTACAGATCATATGCCTATAAAGTCTAGCTGAATCATTCAAAAATTCACTATTTTGAAATTAGTTATAGGTATTCCTACTGGACTTGCAATAGACTCACCTAATCAAAGGAAATCTAAAGGAACTACAAAAGGCAAACTGACTCACGTGCCCAAATCAGGGATGGTAGTTGGGTCCAAAGGCCCAAGGGAAGACAAGGAAAAGAAAGCTTCCCAATGTGTCTTATGGAGTCCTTAGAAAGTCATCACTCCAGTATTTGATGACTTGAGCTGCATCACAGAGACATAGGGTCTCACCAGCTCTTTCACCTTAGCAGGACTTAGATCATATAGGGCATGGAAGATTAGGGTAAGGATCTGAAATACATATATGGTCGTAGTCAACAGCCAGCACATGTCCTGCAGCACAGGTGGGATACAACATATTTAAGGTGTACCAGTTAACAACCTAGTAATGGAATTTTGCACCCTTTGTAAGTGGTCAGATCACTGTCTAAAGGTTCCAAGTAACAAGCATTATAGTAGTTAAGACAGGAGCATAATAAAGCATTAATCACCACCCCAAACTCTGAAGCTGGTATACATTGCTTGATCTGGGCATTTTCTTTAGGTAGAAATAAGATGTCTCGATGACTGTCCACACTTGATCCTTAAGCATTTCATTGGCACAGAATCCAAGCAGTCTTCCAGAGGTGAAAAATCAGGTACACTTTTCAGAGAAATGGAAAGGTAGAATATCATCATCAACATAAGACTGACCTCCATAAGTTGTAGCAATTTCAAACTGAAAAGCAAAGAAGTCAGAATCAAACCATGGGGTATACCACACTCCAGAGGATAGGAATTGGAGGAATTCTCCCCCAAATCTCATGCTGAGTAGAGCCAAAAGAACAAAAAAACAAGTCAAGACTCTACCAGATAATCCTCAGTGTACTCACGGATGTTCATTCAGGATTGCATCATCCACAGTGATCAAGGAGGACCAGGATGAGGTACTTAATGACCTCTTGGTGGAGGAAGGTTAAAGTAAGTATTGAATGACTGCGGTCTCTGTGTTATGCCGAGATCTAAATTTGAGTGACATGGATCTAATAAGTCATTTGACATCAAACAGGAATACAGTTCTGTGTAGACCACTTTCTGAATGACCTTACCAATAAAGGGAAGGTAAGAAACAGGATGATAATTCTCCAAAGATGTTTTTCCAAGAATCAGGACAACCACAGCCTCCTTTAGAGAAGATAATTCTGGGTCTTACAGAGGGCCAAACTATATGGAGAATGACTGGATGTAGCAAATCAAGAAGACATACTTAGCTTGTAGGGCCAGGATCCAGATCAAAACTGGTTGGGAACACAACTGAATCAATATTTTGGAGCTTATCATAAATGACATATTCAGTCTGTCCAGAGGAAGTCTAATGTACCTGTCAGTGACATCTCCTTGTTCACAAAGCTCATCTGATATAATGCATAATATAATGCATGTCATTTTTTCTTTGTGGAGTTTTATATGATGTAATATTTAATTTCATGTATCATTATATAATTGTAATGTATTTTTTACTATGAGGAGCTTTTCTCCCTGGGCCTCCACTGAAAATGGGCAATGCCCAGTCAGATTTTCCCAGTAACCTATATAAAATAAATACATTAAATAAATAAATAAATAAAATAATGTTTGTCCAGAACAAGTTTTTCCTCAAGAATATGAGTCCTACCCTTTTATAGCTTTAACCTGTGCATTAAGTGAAGCTCATGGCCGAACAAAGTCATATAGTGAACCTGTGCCATCATTGGAGCAGCCTGCTCCAAAGCATTAATAACAGCATAATTATATGCATAAAACAGATCATCAGATTCATCCTCACTGGCACCCTTCCCATGAGCCACTCAAGACTCTGGCAAAGAATATCAGACTCTACTGTCCTCACATTTCTACATTTCACCAATATATCTCTATAACCAGAGATTGAAATAAGGCAATGTTAAAACTAAAGTAGCTCAGATAATGGTCAAACCAGTAGATGAGCTCCACTACTACAGCCCTGATTTCTAGACCTAGCTAGAAAATTAATTCCAGAGAATGTCCAAACTTACAAGTTTCACTGGAAATCACTTGAGTGAAGCTGAAGCTCTGTATCAAATATAAGAGTTTCATGGCAAGTCCACAGGTCTTGCATTTCACCCTGGCATTAGAGCCTCAGGACTAAGGTGTGTGGACTAGGTTGATGAGAAGATCCAAGAACTCTTACAGGAAAGAGCCGAGGCAACCCAATAGATGGTACACAAAGAGAAAACTGAAATTTATTCCTGCCCCAAAGGCAGACTCAAAGGAATTTTATTCTCCAGCATCCACTTTGGTTAACTCTACATCAGATGGACAACAAATAGCTACCCCACAACTTGAGTTACCAAGCCTTGGGTTGTGAATCAGTCCATGACCCGGTGGAATGCAGACACCTAAACATTGCCCTGTTTTCTCATTCAGACATATCTCAATAATAAGTGTCAGAATGACCACATGGAGTAATATCGTGTCTGCTCCTGTCTGTTATGGCATTACATAGCACAGCCTCAGAACAATTTGAGAGACAAGTTCTACTCCTCAACTAGAGATATAAGTCCAGATTGTAAGGTGCTGGCATAACAGAAGAAAAACCCTGGTCCTCATGCCATTTCTATTTTGGATGGTGTTCATGCCTCTCAATTTCTTAGCCTAAGACATCTGGATAAAGCCTAAATAAAGGGGGGCAAAGGCCCAAAAATAGGGGCAGATTTTAAATACTGCTCTTATAAACTTAGTAAGTTGCTAGAAAAGCAGGATTTGTGTTAGCATGCATTTTTGAAGGATATAAAGTCTGAAAGTTAAATGTATGTCATTATATGGTGAAGTCAATCCTCAGTGATTTTGCTAGAAAACCACAAATTTTATGATGAATGGACCAACATTATGAGGCAAAAATCTGGACATTCTGCAAAAATCTGTAGAGTTGAGAGGTATGATTACTGGGTATCTCTGATCCCCACAGGAAACCCTCCACAAGAGCACACAAGAGGGAATCTCTTGCTATCCACAGTTCTTCGTCTCTGATGCCCCAAGCCTCTGTGGTTAACAGGCAAAGAACAAAAGGAATGAAGGGCCTTACTGGATTGTTAGGCATTCACAGTTTAAGCCCAATAAATACAAAAATGTGGAAACTATAAAATAGAATAAAACAAACAAAAAAAAGCTACTATCACTGAAAGCGATAAAATAAATTAGTGCCACCTGAAACAAACTGTATATATAACTCCAGGTACATAGTCTTGTTGCAGTCAACTCAATAAAAAGGCTAAAAAATGATAATAAACAAACAGTAAGATGAAATAAAATAAACACACGCAGCAGTGGCTATGAATATACCATCGCTCATAAGACAATGGTGATGATTAAAGATTACAACAAATAGCAAGGCAGCAGAAATTCAGATGACTCCATTATCCCCACAGTATGTTGTTGTTGTTGTTGTGTCTTTCGGCTTTTAATTCCCGGTTAGGGGTCGCCACAGCGGAACTCCGGTCCGCTAATGATTGGCAGTAGATTTTTACGTGCCGAGTTGCCGGCCCTGATGCACAACCTTCAACAAAGGTACGCCCATTCACGCATGTCTCCACACAGAAGACGCTCTAGCTGAGAATCGAGCAGGACAAGGTCTTACTGTGAGGCGACAACACTACCACAGCACCACCACCGCAGTTCATTATCCCCAGTCACTACAGACTTTTTTATTGATGTATGCCAGTTATCTTTAGGAGGGCAGGTATTTTGTGTCATTATACTATTATCCCCATAGTATAATGACACAAAATCCCTGCCCTCCTAAAGATAACTGGCATGCTTCAATAAAAAGTCTGTAGTGACTGATCTCAGTACCTAGTCGCTTATCACTGTTACTACCAGAATTCAAGTCAAAAGTGCAGGCTTTTGTAGGACTTCTAGTGGGCATACAGCTAATCTCAAACCATAAAATTTTATACTGGATTGATTAAAAAGGTTATTGGACCATTAGTAATTACGAAGCCCAGTCCAAAAATTGCCTTGTAGCAGAGTTAAAACAAGACAAACCACTGCAAGAATAACCAACAATCAACAATGGTCATACCACAGATCTTACAAATAAGGCAAAGATAAGAAGTCAGAGCCCTATCAACAGGAAAGCTTCCTAAATTGGGAATGGGAACATGTTTTTTGGAAATGTAATGAGTTGGCAGATTTTAAAAACTAACTACAGAGTACTTTGTCAGAAATGTTGGGGAAACAAATGGTTGTAAATAAGGAAATGACTCTTTTGAGCTGGAACACAAGATGCTCTAACGTGTTAGTAATGCATTTAGCACATTATAGTACCTGTGGTCTGTGGCTTGTGGCCTGTAGTATATTGTTCTTATTACACCTCCACACACCACCACAGAAGTGTAGCCAAAATAGTCGTGAAGCAGATGATAGAAATGTTAAAGTCTTCACATGACCATAACTCCTGTATTTTGACCTGTAGTGACATCATGAGCACCACTGCATCATGGCAGTATGCTAAGCTACCACAGTCACTTTGGTGTCTTCCAGGATGTTATGTATGGTGGCTTTATCAGCCCTGTAAAGTGCAAGCACGTTATAATTTTATAAGTCTGTTTCTGTCTCACACCTGTATGGGAGTGTTTGATCCTTTTTATTAGCTGCAATGCCAGACATAGCACTCTCAACTGGCACATTGTTCACTGTTCAGTTAAATTACTTTATAAGTATTACTTAATAGAATAATATTTAATTAGTCAAACATTCACAACAAAAACTGGCAAGGTAAATCTAAATCCGTGACACTGTTTGACAGAGTATTATATTGTAATATCAGTTGTGTTTATTTAAGGCCACACTCCCTCTTGAGAGACAGAGGCCATTATTAAATATCTAAAGTTCAAAAAGCTACCTTCATGGCACTGTACAGCATGTGATACTATAGTATTAGCTAGAGTCTTACTTGGCAGCAAAGAGTGAGTGACAAAACCATGACCTTAAATAAATTAGAAAGTTTGACTAATGATTAAATACAAATATTTCAAGTTCCTCTGTTAAGTAATCGTAAGTAATAATTACAAAATAATTGAATTGACTAATTTATCTACATAGTGAATTGCTGTGGGAATAGGTGAACATCTGGACTAGTATTTTTGTGAAGGCATCTTCCAAAGCACTAGAGACAAATTACATGTATTTTCGACTTCTAATTATGCATGTTAGTTATGTTTTATGCTATATTGTCAATGCTTTATGTAGAGTAGAAGATGGTTCTATAGGAGCGATATTTTCTGTAATAAATATCTCTTCCTCCATCATGTGCTGTTTATGCTGCAAAAGAAATTTGAGATCCCGTGATCAGGTATTTATGCTATCACTGTACTTGCAATTGTGTAATAGGTCTAACAGGATAGGGTCTGTTACTAGGCTTTATATGCAAGGTGGAGGTCTCCTCTTCGTAGCCTGTGCAATACCAAGAAGAGGGACAAAACTCTGAGATGGTCTGCATAGTTCTTATGATTTAGGGCCTCAATTTTGTAATGAGAAAGGATTGAGGTCCTTTCAGTTGTGCAAGCGTTTGGACAGATACATATTGAAAGAGGCATTTTGTTCAATGATTGTCTTAATGAGAGTTGAGCACAGTGATATGATTATATCTGTGGACCTGGATGCCATCCCTTTAGGTATAAACTATGAGGTGAAAAAGGACTTTACTTACGATAGTGGATATATGATGATCAAAGGACAGTCCATTTTCAATGTAAGTTCCCTGATCTCTGGCTACGGAATCAACCTTCAGAGGTGTGTTCTCAATGTGAAAGTTACAAGGGGGTCCTTGTTGAAGGATACTATTATGCATGCTTTGACACCAGATATCTATTTGAGAAAGACACTCTTGCAGGATCTTTGTGTCCTCTAGGGAAAACGTATTCACCCATAGTCCCTTAACATTTGCTTTGACCTCTGAGAAATAAATGCTAAAGAGGAGTGGCCCCGGGACTGAACCCTGGGGTACACTGCTAGTAACAGGCTTTTGGAAGAGGTGCAGCCAACTGCCCTAATTTCCTGGGTTCTATTTATGTGCCAGTTTTTTTATCCAACAAATTACATAAAGGTTTACATTTAACTTGGAGAACTTATCTATAATGCCTGAATGTGGGATGGTGTCAGACACCTTTGTGAGACATAGATATGCAGTATGCACTGATTATCCCTGATCCATGACTTCAGTAAGCTTCTCAAAGAATTAAACCAGGTTAAATTGGCAGACTCTCCCCTTGATGAATCCGAACATGCTTGGGTCAACAGTTTGTAGGTTACCTATGTCCTTGTTTATTAATGCCTAATGATCCTTTCCATAGCTTTTCAGATGAGAATGGTCAGGCTTATGGGTCTATAATTACCTGGGTCAGTGTACATACCATCCTTGTGCAAGGGGATGACTGTTGCTGTCTACCATCTTGCAGGAAGACTGTTTGTAGGTTGATACTCAACAGGTTCTCTAAGGGGTCTGACAAGACTTGTTTAAGGCTGACAAGTAGGCAGCCTAGTATGATCTCCAGCCCCAAGGAAGTAGTGTTTTGGCTATGGACAGTGCCTTGAGGACTTGCTCTTGGGAGATACTTTGGAGATTTGAGTTGAAAGTGTAGATACAGGTATGTGATCTGGAAAGGATGGGAGCTAAGGGTGAGCTAAATTTGTATGCTAGTTGGATCATCTGGGTCTGAGTAAGTTATATAATTTACTATTAGCTCTGTGCAATGCTGTGTATTGTTTCTGAGGTTTCTAATATAGTTAAAGAAGGCTTTGTGGGTATCTTTCACCTTTATGGCTTTTTTACCCCACATCTAGCTTTAGTTCATTTTATCAGGGTCTGGCATTCTTTGCTAAATTTAGCAAGAGCTTCTTTAGCATCTT
The DNA here is from genome assembly GCF_019279795.1 of Protopterus annectens. Classification (NCBI taxonomy): domain Eukaryota; kingdom Metazoa; phylum Chordata; order Ceratodontiformes; family Protopteridae; genus Protopterus; species Protopterus annectens. The sequence goes on along the minus strand of NC_056729.1, from coordinate 1,555,565,278 downwards.
GACAGTTAAATTTATTTTTGCATGCAGTGATTTTTTTTCTTTTATTATAGATCCTGTTTATAATTTGGTTCCAACACAGAGTTTTCTTCTTAAATTTGACATTGCATTTACTTCGTAGAGGGGCAGATGCATCCATGCAGCTGTTTACATGTGCATATAATTTGTCAGTAAAAGATTCCACATAAGCAGTGGGGTCATCATGTTGGAAGGGGATTTTGAATTTAATCAAGTGGTCACTCAGCTGTAGCAGATTAACCTTCATATAGTCTCTGAATATCGAGGTATTGGATAATGCTTGTGGCTTCAGTCGTAAGGACCAAGTACAGAATTTTATTAAATCTTGTTCAGGTGAGGGCTAAGTAACTGGTCCAGAGAATTTGTACTGATGAAGTCCAGAAATTTCAGGCACACCTGTCTAAGGTTGTATAAGTCTTCCAGTTAATGGAGGGGTAGTCAAAGTCTCCTACAAGAATGGTGTTTAGTTTATAGACAGGGACTCCATACTAGTTAGGTAGGAAGTATGGAATGAGGTGGGCACAGAAGGTGTTCTATAGTTAGCTAAGATTTGATAAGGGTTTTTTTAATAGTAAGTTGGATATGGAGGAGTTTCAAACCATTATCTTATCTAATAAGTCTGGACATGAAATGTTTTCCTTAAGAACATGGAGGCACCATCACCATCAGTGCCTTCATTTAGTGCAGTGGGCCTGAACATGTGATAGGCATTGAATCCTTGTGCTGATGGAGTGTTCTTATTGGTCCTGAACCAAATCTCAGTAACAGTGCATATATTAATGTTTTCTAGGGTGAGGAATGCTGGTAGGGAGTGCATGTTTTTTTTTTTATTTTTTTATTACGGCTCCTAGCGCTAAGCAGCAATGCCTTTATGTTACCTGGATTTTGTTTTGTTATGCTGGAAGCTTTAGGAGACTGACAGTGCCTAAAAAAGGCACTATGGGCTGGTCAAGGATTTAGCCAATATGCTGAAGCCTTGGAGGATAGGTACAGGCCATCCTTGGCAAAGCAGTTAAGACTATCTTCAGTTGTCCCCCAGGCTGACATATACTGTACCGAATTTGAATGACACCAGAAGGTCAGACAATTTTTGAAGTCAATAATCTTTTGTTCATACTGTGGCACCATTGTTGGAAATGGTAGAATGTTGCTCAATTCTTGGTTCAGACCGCCTCAGACACATATTTCTAGAGCTTTTTCATGTCTGTCTTCGTATAAGTTAAGGGAGAAATGTCTCAAGTCATTTACATCCACATGCACTATGACTGTGCCACATGTGTACTTGTGGTGCAAGGACTTAAGTCCATGCATGATGTACTGAATTCTGGCACATGATAGGTAACAGACCTTGACCCCTTTCCTTGAAATGCGTGGTAAGTGATGCACTGGTGTATCTCACTATGGAAACACCATAACTAGGATATTGGATTGTATAGAAGTTGACCTTTTGGCTAATAGTATTCTTGTTAAGTTGGTTTGGATGATGATATGTTAGCACCTTTAATAGCTTTTTTCACTGAGACTATCCAGTCTCTAGCTAACCAACTAACTCCCACAGGCTCTAATTCAATCTTATCACACCCACCACTCATCTCTCCTTTAACCTCCAACCTGTCTCTACCGCACTTATTCGATCCCTAATCAAAAAATTAAAACCAACCACCCTATCTGCAGACCTCCTCCCTGCAGAGTACTTAAAAAAGCTGCAGATGCCATAGCATTCCCCATCTCCATCTTGATCAATAGGACCATAACTGATGCTACTATCCCCTCCACCTGGAAAATATCCCATGTTATTCCACTCCATAAAGATGCCCATACTAAGCTCTTAGGGGTAATAGTAGATAATAACCTCAAATTTGATATGCATGTCAATCAAACTATCAAAACCATTAATAAGAAGCTTGGCTCACTATATAAAAATAAACCTTTTCTAACCCCTTTCGCTAGGACTGCCATCGCCCACTCTCATCTACTCTCTACCTTTCTATATGCTTCCCCTATACTCTCTAACTTGAACAAATCTGAACTTAGCAAACTCTCATGCTGCCACAACCATATTGCCAGATTCACCACTGGCTGCACATATAGGACACACCATTGTCAAAACCTTTATCTCCTAGGGTGGCTAGAATTGCCCAGCTTACTTCAGTTCAATCAGCTCATAGTAACTCACAAAATTCTCAACCAAACTGTAACTACTCCCGCACTTAAAAACATTATAAATTCTTATAGTAACTCCAAGCCGTTATGCTCATCCAACAAATTATTGGTCCAAACACTCAAAGCTAACAACTCAGCCGGAGACTCCCTGTTTGTCAACTTCGTTGGTAAAACTTGGAATTCACTTCCAGCTATCTTGAACCGTCTCTAAATCATTTCAAAAAAAGTCACAAACAGTATTTTACAACACACTGGCTTTGTCCCTGTTCCAACCCTGACTACTTTTATATTATAAACAGTAGTATATGCATTTCTATTGCTCATAACTGTTTGTTGTAACCTACTAGATTTTAAGCAATGATACACTGTGAATCTTTCTAGTCCCTTCACAAGGGCTATACTGAACATATTTTGTAAAACATGCTTGACTATTTTTGTGTGATGTTTATCTGTATGACTGGAGCTTTTCTCCCCGGGCCTCTGCTGAAAATGGACATGTATCCAGTCGGACTATCCCGGGCAACAAATGTAAAATAAATAAATAAATAAATAAAATATGATTATTGCCTTTATTTTTGGGGTTTCTGTGGTAATATTTATATGTGCTTTGTTACTGTATGAATTTATATTTATATTTCTACATTATTTTACTTCTGTGTAATGTATGAGTAAATATATATGGTTAGGTTAGCATAACTGACTTTTTATTTTCTGTTGCTATGGGGGGGGCTGCTAGATTATAATGCATGTATACTTTATTCACTTCCTGTCCCTGCCTGGACTGCTTCATTTCCTGTTTGTGGGGTTTATGCTTTAACTTTCACCAGGCAGTTATTACTTTCTGATGTGCATACTGCCTTAGCCAGGTCCAGGAAGGTGGTATGCACATCAGGCGGTTATTACTTTCTGATGTCCGCCTTCCTGAACCTGGCTAAGGCTTTCAATACAATACCTCACTCAAGTATTGTTGACAAACTTACCAAACTGAGTGTAAACCCCTATATAACTCACTGGATTGCAAGCTGGCTGACAGACAGGACCCAGGAAGTAAGGATTGGTGAGACCACCTCCACTAAGACACTGGTCACCAGTGGGGTACTTCAGGGCTCCATGGTGGGACTGCTCCTATTTGGTGTCTACTTCTTGGAGGTAAAGGCTAATGTCAAATGCATTTGGATGACTAAGTTTGCAGATGACTACAAAAACCTTATCTCTATACTTGGTCCTCTACAGGTTACTGAGAGGCGATCTATACCTGGCAAACAAATCATCCTTGAATCCAGCCCTGAGGGACCTTTTGCACATCCTCAAAATGAACAGAATTAGCACCACACACACACACACACACACACACACACACACACACACACACACACACACACACACACACACACACACACACACATAACCCTTAGAAACTTCTGACTAACATACCCTCTTCTAATAAATGCGCATGATATGTAACACATTTGGGATGGATTACATGACTAGGCTTACAAAGGCCCTGGTGATCATTAGCCTAGTATATACCTAAGAACCTATAAGACTATTATTATTATTATTTTTTCTTTTTTACCTCTTGGGCTACTTTAACTTTTCCTGATAAGGCAGTGTACTTAAATATGAGTGTTGGAGCTCTTAATGCAGGAAAGAATGTCTGACCTGTGTTACAGTCCTGATTTCTGTGACACAATGACTTCCTTGGACCTGGATACCATGCCTTTACTTATAAGTTGGGCAACACAGAATGATTTTCTTACTACCTTGGCCACATGTTAGTCAAAGGCCCGATTACTGTCTACATATGTTCCTTTTTTTAATACAGATTTAGTAACATATTTGAGTAGGGGATATGCTTCTGCTGTTTGCTCTTTTTTAAATTTATTTATTTACTGTTTTTATTTCTGAGTTTGGTAGTAAGCCACGGTGGTGCAGCGGTAGCGTTGTCACCTCACAGCAAGGGCTTCTCCTGTTCAATTTTCGGCTGGAGCACCTTCTGTGTAGAGTCTGCATGTCCTCCCTGCAGCCGAGTGGTGTTTGAACAACATGCATGAATGGGCATGCCTTCGTTGAAGGTTGGGTGTCGGGCTGGTACCTTGGCACCGTAAAAATCTGCTGCCAATCATTAGCGGACCGGAGTTCCACTGTGGCGACCCCTAACTGGGAAAAGCCAGAACAACATTTATGTGTTTGGTAGTTTATCTCTGCTATTTGATTCTTCAAGAAGTGATCAGTTGTTCTGAGTGGATTCGCTGAGGATGGCTAAGTGATATTTTATTGTAATCTGTATTTCAGGGAAGATTCTTTTTTTTTTTTTGAGTGCTTTATGTAGAAAAGAAATAATAGCTGTATATAATGGTAATGATTTTAGTGGTCAGGGAATAGTACAAGCTTGATACAGAATCTGGTAATATGACCATTTGTAATTTAAAATATTCCCCTTTTTTATTTGTTCCCTGAGTTGCTGAGTAATTATTTCAAAAGCAATATTAAATGTTTTATGAGTGTTACTGTAAATGTGAAAGCATCTAACATTTTAAAGCTCTTTATCACGCTTAAATGGAAACTGCTTTCTGATTTGAGCTGATGGAGAATGCTTAATGCTAGTTTGTACTGTTTCATCTGCATTAACCTCTGCCTTGAAATATTGCCAAATTAGGTTATGATATCTATAAACTGTGGAAGAAAATAATATGGATTGGATCTGGGAAATAAACTAAAATATGAACAAATAATAATTTATATTATGTGTCAGCATAAATAATACTTTTAACTGGTGGCTATTTGATTGGCTTCATAAAGTCTCCAACTAAATAGCAAAGTATGATGGAGAAATGAGAATGCCTTATCTTCGACCTCTGGTTAAATAGAAAGACTCTTTGAGCTTATATAATATTTTAACTAGTGCTCTGTGCTCTGAATGTATGTAAGTATGTATGCTTTTATTCAACTTTATTAACAAGGTAGGTCTAAATAGGCAGAAAAAAGATGCATTTTAAAAAATGAAATGCAATTAAAATACATTAAACTATTGTATGCTTGACAAGTACAACAATATGTTATTATTTGAAAGAATTAAGCCGTGGTGGTGCAGCGGTTAGCGTTGCCGCCTCACAGCAAGAGGTTCTCCCGTTCAATTCTCAGCTGGAGTGTTTTCTGTGTGGAGTCTGCATGTCTTCCCCATGGTCAAGTGATGTTAAAGACATGCAGGCAGGTGCGAGCGTGAATGGGCGTGCCTTCGTTGAAGGTTGGGCATTGGGCTGGCAACTCGGCACCGTAAAAATCCACTGCCAATCATGAGCGGACTGAAGATCTGCTGTGGCGACCCCTAACCAGGAAAAGACTTTTATTCTACTTTTTGTAAACCATATACATAGGATTAATAGTGAATACAAACATTAATGATTGCTTTTCACCATCTAAAAATAATGGTTATCTGTGCTTAACCAATGGAAAGCAAGATGAGAGACCATACCTCTGAAATGTCCAGATTTTTGCCTCTTGTTTTTGGTCTGGTCCTCATAAAATTTGTAGTTTTCTGCCAAATCATTGAGGACTGAAATTAGAAAATAATGACAGACATTTCAGTCTCAGACTTTATACCCTTCATAAAATTCATGCTAAAGCAAAACCTGTTATTCTGTCAACTTTCTAAGTTTATAAGAGCAATTCTTTAAAAAAATGTCCCTATTTTGAGGCATTTGTACCACCACTATTTATGGCTTTGTCCAGATTTCTTGTGCTAAAAGGCTGAGAGGTATGTGAGACCATTACATAGAGACAGCTGAGGAAGAGTTTGGAGAAATGAGAGAATAATTAGTATGTTCATAAACAGGTACAGGAAAGTTGTATTTAAAAACATGTCCTTGATTGGGGTGTCTTCTCTGTGGAGTCTTCATGTCCCACCTATATTCACATACATTTTCAATGAGTACTCCGGTTTCCTCACATCTCAAAAACATGTGGAAGGTGGACAGCTTACTGTAAATTTTCTTTAGGGGTGTGTGTGTGTGTGTGTGTGTGTGTGTGTGTGTGTGTGTGTGTGTGTGTGTGTGTGTGTGTGTCTGCAGTGCTGTCACAGACAAAAGACCTAACAATCGATTTCCATTCCCTATTGACCTAGAATCTGTGTATGGCAGCAGCTGTTCATGGGATCACTGTAAGAGTCTGATGCAATGGAATGGCAAAGATGGATGGACGCATATAATGCATTAATACAAGTACAGATGCATTTGTCTATTGTTTTCATGGCAAGCATGACAATCTGAAGTAATTTATCATCTGAAGGAATTATTCTACTTGTTGTAATCCATATACACTGGATTAATAGTACATGACAGGTTAATGACTATTTCTGACCATCTAGAAATGATGTCTAACTATGCCTAACCAAGAACAAGCAAGATAAGAGACCATTATTTACAAGACTTTGAGGGAGAGATTTGGATCTCTGTCTGTTTTTTGCTCTGGATGCCCCAATTTACAGTTTCATAGGTTCCTAGGTGTTTACTAGGATAATGACCACAAAGGCATTTTTAAGCCTAGCCATGCATCCCAAATCTCTGACAAGTTCTGATACCCTTCATAAGTGTAAGCATGGGCCTGGAAGATGAACCATTTATAGGTTATCTGTTTGGATCAGAGACATAGGTGCCAAACCAGGGATGCATTTCCATTTTCCCATCCAATTGTCCAAGTTGCATTTGAATTGGGTTAGGGAGGAACTCTGTTTCACATGGATGGGGAGCTTATTCCATAGGCGGGGTAGTCTCTGGGACACATACGGGGTAGTCTCTGGGACACATACCTATTTCTCCAACAGGTCCTATTTATATCACAGGCAAGGTTTAAGTCTTGAGAATGGGTAATTCTGGTACTGTTTATTTTGTGGATATGCAGGAGGTCCATCAGAGAGGGATCTGACAATGCCCTGTATGCCAGGCATAGATCTCCCCTCAAAAGCCTGTAGGAGACAGAATACAGGGATAGGGCCTTGAGGCAGTCTGCATAGGACATATTACTTACACCTTGTATTATTTTAGTGGGGAACCTCTGTGGACGTTCCAGTTGTTGGATATGGCTGGTTAGGTACATACCAAAGTGGGCATTGTACTCAATGATAGGTCTGATGAATGCTAAATACAGTGGAACAAAGACTTCCTTGGACTTAGGTGCCATACCTTTGTTTATAAGTTGCGCAACATAGAATGATTTCCTCACCACTGTGGACATGTGATGATCAAAGGCTAGGTTACTATGTGTGTCCCTAAGTCCCTGACTACTGGGTCAACTCTAAGGGGTGTATTGTCAATATTATAGTTACCAGGGATGGATGACTTCCCAAAGGATAGTATTATGCATTTCTTGGCATTTAGTTTTAGCCCATGACTCTGACACTAGTTGCTTGTCTGTGTCAGCCCCTCCTGGAGAACATTTGTGTCAGTGTGAGATTCAATGACAACTCCTAATTTGCAATCATCTGCTAAACTAGTCAGCCGCAGACTACTGACATTGGTCTTGACTTTGGAGAAGTAAATGCCAAAAAGGAGTGGTCCAAGGACTGATCCCTGAGGTACTTCAGTTGTGACTGGCCTCTTTGCAGATGTGGACTCCCCAATTCTAACTTCCTGGGTCCTGTCTGTGAGCCAGTTGGCTATCCACTGGGTGACATATGGATTTGTACATAAACTCTTGAGTTTGTTAACAATGCCCGAGTGGGGTATTGTGTCAAATGCCTTGGCCGTGTCATAGTAGGCAGTGTGAACAATTTTGCCCTCATCCATTGCTTTGCTGACCTTCTCAAAGAAGTCCACCAGGTTGAGTAGGCATGATTTGACCTTGACGCAACCAAACTGGGTTGGGTCCAATGTCTGGAGGTTTACGGTATCTCTGTTGATCATCTCCATGATAATTCTTTCCATGGCTTTACATATAAGACTAGTGAGATTTATGGGTCTGTAGTTTCCAGGGTCTGTAGATGGCCGACCTTTGTGCAGAGGGATGACTGTTGCCTTTCTCCATTCATGAGGCATGAAGCCTGTTTGGAGGCTACAGTTAAATAATAATTCCAGAGGCCCTGATAGGTCATGTTTTATGCTATTTAGAAGGCATCCTGGGATATTGTCTGGGCCCATTGATGCAGTGTTCTTGGTCTTAGAGAGATCATTAAGGACCTGTTCCCTAGTGATAGTAGGGGGAGTTATATTTCATGATATTTCCTGAGGGAAGGTTGAAAGGGAGAGAGGAATAAGGTTGGAGCTGAATTTATCAGCCAGGAGGTTTGATATATCTTCTGGGTCAGTATAGGTAGCTCCATTTACAATGAGCTCTGCACACAATTGTGTATTGCCTTTGAGGTTGTGGACATAGCTAAAGAATGGTTTGTGGTTGCCCTTGGCCTGGGAGGCCAAATGTACCTCAAATTTGGCTTTGGTAGACTTTATTTGTCCTCTGAGTTGTTTGTTTAGTTTAATGAGAGTGCTTTTATCCTGCTGGGTGCTGCACCTCCTAATTTTTGCCATGATTTTCTTCCTCCTGTTACACATCCGATTGATTTTGTGATTCCACCAGGGTGGCTTGTTTTTTGAGTTAGTTCTGTACTTCTTCCTGGTGGGTACAGCTGCCTCTATGCAGCTATTAATATGCATGTACAGGGTTTCTCTGAAGAGTTCTGAATTGGCAGAAATGTTCTCAGTGTTTATAGGGGCTTGAAATGTTGCCCAGTTCTCACTTAATAACAGAGGGTTAGCATTAGAATAGTTCCTGAATATTCCTGGTTAAGCTGGCAGTCCAAGTTTTATTTTTACTTCAGAGGAGACCATTTTCTGGTCTGACCTTACCAGGGAAGGCATTACAGTAGGGGGTGTGCAGCACTTTCCCATATTAGTGAGGACCAGATCCAGTATGGTTGCACCCCTGGTTGGTGTATTGACAGTGTGGTCCAGGGAGTTTATGTTTACAAAATACAGGAATCTCTGTCATGTACGTTTGATGTTGTATAGGATTCCCAGTTAATACTGGGGTAATTAAAGTTTCTTGGTCCATTCTTGAAGAGTGCTAGATTAGTATGCTGGTCAGTTTTGCCATAGATTTTTTAATACAAGAATGATGTGTAAATTGCAGTTAAGTATAGCTCATATTGTTTCACACGAATATGGGTCATATCTGCATTCACTTCATACGGGACATGTTGTCCAATGGAAACAATTATTAGAAATGCTGATAATTAAAATAAACTGTACCAAACAGTTAAGCATTAATTTCTTGCAGAAGCAAGCCCGGTCCAGTACTACACAACTGTTAACGAAGATAACAGACTCTTAGTTCAGCACAGCTTAGGGAAGACATCTTCTCAGTTATGACAGCCCTGGAGTTTACACAACATTCAGAAGTACTCCTGCTTTTGTCAAAATTAATGAGTTAAGACTGACTACTTTTGTTTCAGCAAAAACTACATTGATAAAATGACCAGTAACGATTTTTGTATCCCACTCCATCAAAACCTATGAGTGCTGATAATTGTCAGGTACATCACAAAGATTCTGTAATAAATCCACTTTTCTGTGTGTGTCCTGTGGCTAGCACAATTATATTGTGCTGATTATTATAGATAAATACAGATAAATATTATAGATAAACTCACTAAACTGGGCATAAATCCCTATGTCACAAGATGGGTGGCCAACTGGCTCACTGACAAAACCCACACAGTAAAAGTAGCCGACTCCAAGTCTAACTTCAGACCAGTGACGAGTGGAGTACCACAGGGTTCAGTCCTGGGTCCTCTCCTGTTCGGCATCTACTTCTCTGAAGTGCAGGCCAACACAGAAGGTCTTTGGCTTACAAAGTTCGCAGATGACTGCGAACTGGGAGCCATAGTAGAATCACCTAATGATGTAGACATTCTACAAAACGGCCTCACAGAGACAGATGCTTGGTGTCAAAATCATTGCCTCAAGCTCAATGCCAAGAAGTGCATTGTCATCTCCTTTGGGAAAAACCCAGCACCCATGAACTACCAGATAGGTGGTAACTCACTAAATACAGAAAGTGTGATAAGAGACCTCAGGACACAGGTGGACAGTAGTCTCTCCTTTGATAACCAGATTGCCACAGTAGTCAGGAAATCCTTCTAAGTGGCACACCTCATCACAAAAGGGCTCTCCTCTAGAAAAAAGGAGGTCATTGTTCCTCTCTACTCATCCCTCATCAGACCCATTATAGAGTACAATGCCCCGTTTGGCATGTATCTCACAAGACACCTACAACAATTGAAAAGGCCACAGAAATACCTCACCAAGAGGATTACCAGCCTCAAACAGATGCCATAAGCAGACCATCTCAAAAAACTCCAGCTCTACTCTGTGGCATATCGCCAACTCAGAGGCAATCTCTGCCTAACATACAAAGCTATGTCAAACCCAGAGGTGTTGGACATGCTCCACTTAAAGAAATCCCAATCCCTCCGAGCTACACGCTCTAGGGGCCTAAACCTTGTCACCACAATAAACAGAACATGCTGGAGGGATACATTGCTGTCCCAGAGACTTCCCATACTCTGGAACAAACTACCCATTCATGTCAAGCAAAGTTCCTTAATGGCCCTCTTTAAGAAAAATCTTGACGACTGGATGGGAAATAGAAAATTCACCACGGGGGTCACTTCTGTGGCACTGCTTGACAGAGGCACAGGAAAATAATTTTCTTAGGTTGCGAAAGCCAGGGAACCTTTTTAGCTAGGCTTATATATGCCCCAGGACCAATAGCCTAGTACCTACCTATGAACCTATGATTGTTCTGCGACTGTCTGGATCAGATTAAAGAATCAAGCAAGTATGTTCCTCCCTTCACTCTTTAAACTGGCTTGAACTCCATAACCAACTTGACTGTCTCCAAATCATGACTGCCTATAGACTACTATTCCAACCTACCAAGTGCCTTGCACTATCCAATATCCTACAACCATATACTCCCCATAGAACACTTAGATCTACCCACCAAAACCTAATCACCATCCACAAACCCAAGCGCCCAGCTGGTCAACTTCTGCTTTCCTTCACCTTAGCCAAAAAATGGAATGCTCTTCCCTCAACTCTTAGGACCTGCGATAACCTCGAAAACTTTAAAACTCTTCTTCATTCTCACCTTTACTCAAACAGGAAATGCAACTGTACTCTTCACCCTATACCTCTTAAGGTCTCCTCCACTTTTACTCCTGGTTAACCTCTCACCTAGCTAACCTTGCTCATTTGTATTATGTATAAATAACAATACTATAAAATCTAGCCTCAAGGCCATTTGCCTGTCTTTTACACTTAAACAAAATTGTAATTGTTTGTTTCTTTATGAATGCTACCTGTTTATTTGTCAGTTATGCAAAGATTCTTAGTAATTATTCATGTAACTATGTATTGTTGGAGCTTTTCTCCCTGGGCCTTCACTAAAAACGAGCTCCCCGAGCCCAGTGGACCTCCCTGGTCATCAAACTGGAATAAATAAAATAATCATAAAATGAACTGGATATGAGAAACTTTTATCTTGGAATTACGTATTTAGTATTTTATGCCTGTGCAGAACTGCCCAGTTTATGGTTAGCTTTAGCTGCGACTAAGTGAACATGCTTATTGTATGATAAGTTATTTTCCCAAATTATTTTGTAGTATTTTATATTAGGGATCACTTCAGCTAATATATAATTTTGAGGTACAGATTAAAGGTGGGATTCATGAACATTGTGCACCAAGTTGGGATGATAATCAATAAAACTACATATCAAAGCCTTGCACTGTTCATAAAAAGTAATATACACAGGGGTGAGTCCTTGTATGGAGTCTCATCAGTCTGTGTAGCTGTAGTACTCTGTGTTTGGAGTACACATGTAACTGTCTCCCAGCGACTGTACACAGATTGGAAAGCATACACCAAGTGGATTCAAGCTGGTCCCACTGGGGTAACTTACAAGACTAGAACAGCATACTCTCACATGGTGTAGTGGTTGCAGCTGCACACTGATCCACCTTCCCTTCTCTTGTATTACTCATCTATCAGAGCAGAGGAGCAACATCAGTGCAGAATGCAATACTGGTGCAGAAAAAAAATGCAAAAACATGTTTGTGATAGGAAAAATCCTACAGGTCACACAGCCCCCTGTGCTGCAGGTTAGGCAAACTTGCTGTCACAACCACAGAGGTTCCATCCACATGCCCCAAGCTCTAGCTAATGGAAGCAATAACAGCGCACCACACCCTCATTAACATAATATAGTACAAATCCTGGCCCTGCCTATTGAATTAAATAGTTTTAAGAACCACTTTCTGGCATGATGGCCAAGCACAAGAGAGCAGGATGCAGTATACCATATATTAAGTGCCATGCTCTTATGTGGTGCATGCTCATGCTTGCACAAGGATTCAGCTGCAGGGCTAGCAGTGGTGTATACAGTACATATTTTACTTTGTGCATCAGTGCGTCATTCACCAAACGCAACATTTATCTATATGTCAGCTAACATTGTCATGATCCGTCTCTATGAATCAAAGTAACTTGTTTTTTTGTTAACTGCGTAAACTCATTGGACAAGTAACCATTTTCAGTACCACCGCATAAGCACCATCTAGTTAAGTTATTTACTCAGAGTCAAACAAAAGGCAAATGGAGGCTGAGAGAATCAAACCCTGAAATACAGGAAACAGCTCAGTAACATCTCCTGTCCTTATTTCTTTGCACAAACTGCCAAACAAAGGGCTCGGAATACATTTATGTCACTGCACAATAAGTTTGTGATTAACCTGGAACAAAGATATTTTACCTTAAAGAAAAAAGTCTCTATTAGCTGCAGTTCCTGAACTGGCTTTAGTGTTAATAGAAGTCAGGTATTCTGCACCTGATCTGTAGTTTGCTATAAAGTCAAATTTTAGTGCATCCTAGGCTGTTTTTCTGACATCTCACTCCTCTTCCAAAACATTATTCTGCATGTATTGTTCCCAACAATTTCTATTTTTTTCTATGTAATTTGCTCCTACCCTTTTCTAAAGATCTCATTTCTAGTTCTTTTATCTCTTTTACAAAATTCAGCACTTCAAATACAGTTGGTTTAGACTTTGATTTCTATTTTCTTGTAATTGCCCTTTTGGCAACCACTATAATTAAACTTAGCAAGGCCTTATTATGTCTGAGCAATTCAGATCTTGTATCCCAGCTCAATAAATGTTTTCCTTAGTTACACTCAATTGCTCACCCAATATTTCTGTAGGGAATGTTTGATGTCTGCCAACTCATTACACTACCAAAGACATATGTTCCCAGTTACCCTTTTTGTCCCCATTGCACCTCCAACATTTGCCATCTACCTGAGTAAAAATTATTTTTAGTCTGCTTGGGGTTCAAAAATATCTATGCAAACAGTTCCAAGTAAAATTCTTTAATCTTCTAGACTTTATTGCATACTTGGGGGCCATACATATGTCCTCACATTTTTTTTCACTTGTGAATTGCTTATCCAGTCTCTCTTCCCAATCTTTTCTAACCTCCTTTGAATGATTCCTATAGTTATTGTGCAATATAGTATATGCCTTACTAACTATCTCCTTTTTACCAGCAGTTTCTATTATAGATTCATCTAAAAACTCAGCCAGCATAGGTTTTTCATTTAGTATTACCCTATCCCTTCTCTTTGCTTATACTCTGATATCAATTCCTGATACAGAAGGCAGTCTATAGCCTGCCATCCAAATGTCTTCTTGGCCTCTTCCCATTCATTTACCTTTCCCTCTGTAGTTATTTGCTCCCAATATATTGGTTCCTTAGCCAGTTTTCTCCAATAATTCCAGTCCCTACTTGTCTATTCTCTGTATCCCCAATTGCAGTCACCCTATCAGCAAAATCTCCTTTCTCACTTCTCGAGTTGGCCTAGTCCTTAGAATACTTTCTAGCACTCTACATATGTAATGTTCTGTACGGCTGTTGTTAATGTCCTTAAGAATCTGGATCCAAAATCCCATTATCTCCTTATTTTGTAACCCCCCCCCCAATTCATCATCATCCCTTTACACGTTTATTTATATCTTTCTGCTTGTGTTATACATATGAGGCTTAAATTTGCTGCTTTAAAATATCCCTTCAAATCAAGTAATCCTAAACCATCTTGTTCTGTTGGAAGGATCAGCTTATCCCACTTGACCCTTGCCCTCTTCCCCTCCCAGACAAATTCCTTCAACTCTATATTAATTATTATCCACAACTTCTCCTCTGGTTGATAAAAATATGCCTGACCTGTATATAAAACTAAAAGGACTAAAAACATTTTCATTGCTTGTATCTTACTATCCATATCCATAAACATAAGCTTCCAGTTTCTTAGTTGTTATATTATCTTTTGTTTAGTCTCTTTTCACATATCATTAGCTGCTATAACAGAATCCTTTTTAATCCTTACTCCTAAATACTTCATTTTATTTTGTCCCCATAAATGTAGGCATAGCTGGATCAGTTCATGTGTGTGTACATAGTTTACAGCTATAGCCTTTGTTTTATCTTTATTAATTTTATTTCTTGAAAAGACTTGAAAATGTCTCAAGATGTTCCAGAACACTGAGAAGTCCTTTCCTGGTTTTGTCAAGTACAAAATAATATTGTTTGCAAATAGTCAATTTTTCTTAATTATCATACCAGTTATGTTCTTGAATTTCTGAGTCCCTTATTTTCTTTGCCAATGACTCTAAATATAATGCAAATAACTAAGGAGAAAGTAGACGCCCCTACCTGGTCCCTCTATTCAGACACAACTTGTCAGAGTGGAACCCTCCACCTTAATTTTTGCCTCCATTCCCTCATATACTCCCCTAATTAACCTTATTATCATATCAGGGAATGCATATGCTTCCATTGCTCTACTCATAAAATCCCAGCATATGCTGTCAGATTATTTATCTGAATCAAGACCCAACAAAAACAGTGGTAGTTTCTTGTACTCTGTTTCCCTCTGGAACATCATTATTCTATTAATATTGTCAAGTGTTTGCCTCCCCTCCACAAAACCACATTGATCCATATCTATCAATATTGGCAATACTCTTGCTATTCTTTTATCCATTATACACATAAATATTTTATAATAATGGTTTAAAATTGAAATGGGCCTATATAAAGCTGGCTCTAATGGGTCTTTGCCATCTTTAGGTATTACACCCAGCACAGCTTTCATCCAGGATGTTGATGCTTCCCCTCCTTTTAAAACACTGTTCCTGTGGAATGGAGAACAGCAAGAGTTGTTCCCCTCCACAAAGGTGGCCTAGTAACAGACCCAAGGAATTACAGACCCATAAGCCTGACCAGCCTCTTCTGTAAGGCCATGGAATTAACCATTATAGACCTCATAAATAAAAACATAGGTGACCTCCAAACCCTGGATCCTACCCAATTCTGCTTCATGAAGGGCATATCCTGCCTGTTAAATCTGGTGGATTTCTTTGAAAATGTTACCAGGGCCATTGACGAGGGCAAATCTGTGCACACAGCACACCTGGTAAAGGCTTTCAACACAATTGCAAATTCAGGCATTACTGATAAACTTAACAAACTGAACGTAAACTCCTTCTTTGTAAGATGGGTTGCTAACTGGCTCACAAACCAGGCACACACTATCAAAGTGGGTGACTCCACATCAACCAGCAGATCTGTTACCAGTAGAGTGCCACAGGGGTCAGTGCTGGGCCCCCTACTGATTGGTATATACTTCTCAGACGTTCAAGTCAAAACTAACGGTTTGTGACTGACCAAGTTTGCAGACAACAGCAAACTAGGTACAATCATTAAATCCCCAAATGATGTCAGTATACTCCAGGGGGGTCTCAAGCAGACCAACAACTGGTGTATTAGTCATGGTCTTAAACTGAATGCAAAGAAATGCATCATCATTCCCTTCGGAACAAACAGTATCCCCTCAGACTATCAAATCAACAACAATACCCTAAGTACCCATTAAGTGGTAGAGGACGTGGGATCACAAGTTGACTGGGACCTTAACTTCGACCACCATGTAGTTAGGTAAGGAAAGCTTTCTATGTAGCACACTTGATTAGTAAAGGCATCGCCTCAAGAGCAAAAGAAGTTATAACCCCCTATACTGGGCACTTACCCAGCCCATAATTGAGTATAATGCCTCATCTGGTGTGTACCTTACTAAGCACTTGCAGCAATTACAGAGACCTCAAAGGTTTCGAACAATGAAGATCAAGGGGCTCCAGCATGTGCCTTACACAGACCGACTAAAGTCCTTATCACTATACTCTGTATCATATAGACTTCTTAGGGGAAACTTATGCCTGGCCTACAGAGAAATCCAAGACAAAAACCTAATAAACTTGCTGCATATCTGTAAATCAAACAGGACTAGAGCTACCCATTCCAGGGACCTAAATATGGCCTGTGACCTAAATAGGACATGACGGAGGGACAGATTTATCTCCCATTGACTGATGTGTCTTTTGAGCAGGCTACCAATTCATGTGAAATAGAACAACTCTAAGACACTGTTCAAGAGGAACCTGGATGAGTGGATGGGGCCCCATAAATTCTTACTGGGGATAGAGCCCACAACCCTCCTGGACATGGGCAGTCATCACTAAATGCAATTGTGGGTATTAACTAGCATTTCTACATTATTACATTGGGATGAAACAGTAGGCTTAAAATGACCTCTGGGTCGATAGCCTAGTAATCTCCTATGATCCCATAAGCTTCCAGATCTTTATCACTTTTTTCTATCCTAGCTTCCAAACTTCCACAGGAATATCCAATATTCCTGGAGACTTTCCTGCAGATTGATTGTATGTCACTGTTTTAATCTCATCTCCTCCTAGCCTAACTGTTAATTTTTGAGCCTCATTTATCTCTAACCTTACCATACTTAAGTATTTCATAAATATTTCCATCTGTGCTCTTTCTTGATTTCCACATTTTTCTACTTTATATACATTTTCATAAAACTTCTGAAATATTTCTACTACCTCTACAGCATCTCTGGTTATTTTTCTTGTTATAGGTTCCCTAAGTTTGGCAACAAACCTTTCTACTTTCCATTGTCTAAGTAATTGTGGTCAGATTTTTTTTTTTATTCTGGAGTTATCAAGAACAATTGCTTAACAGCAGTCTTTCTAAACTCATGCATATTACCCAAATACTCCCTTAGTTTTCTCGAGTTGCACGTCTTCTTGTTCTATGAGCGTCCCCTTATTCTGCAATACTTTAACCTTTGTCAGCCCCTGTAAATAATTCATTGTACTTCTTAACCAAATCTCTTTTTCTTTTATTTCTGCCCTGCTTTTAAACTCCTCTTTAATTTTCTTCTACTCACTAACTATAACTTCTGAAGAAGTTTATATCTTCCTTAATAACTCTTGAATAATTTCCACTACTCATTCCTTAAATGTGCATCTTTTTAACAGGTAGGTGTGGAAGTGGCAGTGTTTCATTTTTCCTTCATTACCCTGCCTTTTTATCTTAGTTATTTGTGCATTATCTGAAATAGTTATTGGATATGTGTCAAAGCTTTCAATTAAATGCACATGTTTCTGTGAAATATAACTTCTGTGTAGTCCAGCCTAGTTATTGTATCTTGGGAAATAATACGTAAATTCTCTCTGAGTTCCTGCTATTGAACTCATGTCTTCCATGCCAAATATTTTCATAAATTTCTTCAGAAATCTACTCTCTTTTGTTATATTTTCCCATTTAGGTCCCCCATATGCAACCTCTCAGTTGCAAATCAAATTACATTCCTCAATTATAAGTAATATTCCCTGCTGAAAGCCAATTATTTCTCCCCAAATTTTCTTAATGTCCATAACAGTTTAGGTGGAATTTAAACATATGCCAGAGTAATTCTCCTTTGCTGGTAGCCTCGTATTACTAGAAAACTACTATTATTATCTTTCCCCCCCACATCTATCACTATTAGTGATCCTCTAGCAATTAATATAAGTACTCCACTTTTCCTTTGTCCCTGATACTCTGCTGAATATCCAACCTGAAATAATTTCTTTATCAAATTCACATGCTCACTTCTTTCAAAATATGTCTCCTGTAGCATTGCTGTTTGTACACTGCATTTCTTAATATTATTCATTTCTCTTTCCTTTTTGTCTATACATGTGAGACCATTAACATTCCAAAATAATATGGATAGTGTTGAGATTATAAGAAGCTAATATTTCCACCTTTTCTATATCACAGCTTTTCTAAATATTTATTTCCAATTTTTGTGTTACATCCACTCACTAATGTTTGAGAAGCTGATCTTTCATACAGTTGTTTTTTGTCATCTCCTTTTAAACCTATGTCTCATTTTACAAGACTTTTTATTTTAATGAAAACCCTCAAACAAACACAGACACACAGATACACACACAAACACATACACACACAGACACACACACACACACACACACACACACACACACACACACACACACACACACACACACACACACACACACACACAAAACTTCCCATAATCTGTCAACTTAGAACAAACACATGAAGCCATGCACATCTTCAAATAATGAAGTTTAACACACCTGATAGAAACAAATGCCCCAAATTGACAGCTGCACACACAGGTATTACCTAACCTAAAATTAAGGTTATTCATGCAAAGACACATGTTACAGTCTATGCTCCTACTTACACTAATAGCTGTTTATCCTTGTCTTATCCTTATTCTCCTCCCAGTTGTAAAAAAACAGCTTGCATGCTTTCAGAAAAAAATAGCTTTTACCTTAAGAAAGTGTTCTGTTTTTTATTACCAGGACATGTAGTCAGCTATAATGGCCCTCAAGGGTCTAGTACTTATCTGTGAACCTATAAACCTATATGAGTGCAGAAACATTGAAAAATTAGACTTAAATTTACATTTGTAAAGGCAAAGTGCAAAACTTATACATTATAATCATTTTTTACAAGTATGACAAGCCCTCCTGCACCACCCCATCTGGAAGGGCTCTACCACCCACACTTTTGATACTTAGATATACTGAATCTGAGATCACTGTACCTCAGAAAAGTGAGAATTCAAAGACAAAATGAGAAATTCCCCAATCACACAATTTCCCACTGTTTCAGGGCTCACATTACTGGGTCTTGAATATACATTAAGAAACCTATCTGAATGAATTTCTGGATCAGGAAACCAATGTGTACCTATATACAATATTTCCAAGGCATTTGCAAGGCAAATTAGATGCTGTTTGGTTGGCTATGTTTTGCATACAGAAATTATAAGTGTATAAAACAAAACGATATTTAATTCTTATATGCTTCTTTTTGGTCTCTTGTCCTCTGTGAGCATCAAGCCTTATTCTCCCAATAGACCCATGCATAACTTCGTATCTTCTAGTGGCAGAATGTACAAGTGGAAGAAGTGAGATCTGGGGTTTGCGGCTGTCACCTTGCAAAAACTAGGAAGATTGTCCTTATGGTTCAGCCTTCCAGTGAAAGTACATGCATCTACACATTGCATTCCTTGGCTGAAGTTCTAGCACTCCTTTGCTGAATGATTGTTCCCAACCTCTTGTTCATTTGAGTGCACTTTCAAGCCATCCCCTAAATGGCACACATGATGGGATGTGACCAAATCCTTCCCCCGGAGATGGAGTAGCTGACATTAGCAGCTCATAGTTGTTCGAGCACCTAGGCTACTAATCAAACCTGTTTCACCATGGGCACATTTCACAGGCTTATAGCTTTGATTACAAGCTACTGCTATTGGCCTTTAAGAAGTATGTATGTGCTTGTATGAGATTCCAGTGTTGCAAAGAATTATGCACCATTAGAACTTGGAATGTTAGAACTATGAATCAAGGCAAACTTACTGTGATTAAAAATGAGATGACAGGAATAAAAAAAATATTTTCGGAATTAGTAGACTGGAATCAAATGAGTTGTTTTCCTTCAAATAGTCCATGGATCTCTTATGGAGAAAAATTTTGCAGAAGGATTGGAACAGTCCTTAGGCCTATTGTCAACAAAGGTTGTTAAAGTCAGTACTCAGTTACAATCCAAAATGATAGAATGATCTCAATCAGCCTCTAAGGCAAATCTTTTAAATTTACAGTGATTCACGTTCATGTTCCAACTACAGATGTTCGGGACTAGAAAGTCAGCCACTTTGATGAGGATCTGCAGCACCTTTTGGATATCAGACTAAAAAAGATACTACATTAATCACAGGTAATTTATACAAGAATAGTTGGAATAAAGACCATGTTTTGCTTTGTTACATGAAATGAAGCAAGACAAAGACTAGTAGAATTCTGCCAAACTAATTCACTGGTCGTAGTAAACAATCATTTCAGTATCCTAACAGATGGAATTATATATGGATTTCAACAGATGGTCAGTATCAAAATCAGATTGACTATATCCTTTGCAGGAAGAAGTAGAAAAGCTTTATAAAGATAGCAAAAACATAATCTGGAACTGAATATGGCTCAGACCATCAGCTTCTTAGCAAAAGTTTGGAATCAAATTAAGAGAAAAGGAAAATACCTCAGTCCAGCTAGATAGAGCTCAATAGTATTTCATATGTACACATAGTATAAAACAAGAACAGATTTAAGAAATTAGATTTAGGATTATAGGAATTTACTAGGTTATTGGCCCTGAGGCCCTTATAAGTCTAGCCAAGAGTTTAGCCCATGTTTAGACAAGTGGAGAGGAAGTCTATTCCACAGATTGGGGAGTCTCTGGGACACAAATCTGTCCCACCAACAAGTCCTATTGATGTCACAGACCAGGTTGTGGTTGTGCGTGCGGGTAACTCAAGTGAAGCTTGACTTGCGAATATGCAGTAGTCGCATCAAGGCATGGTCTGAGATTGCTTTGTATGCCAGACAGAGGTCACCTCTGAGGAGTCTGTATGAAACTGAGTAGATGGACAGGGATTTTAGCCTATCTGTGTAGGGTAGATGTTTCAGTCCCTGGGTTCTTCTGGTGAGGAACCTCTTTGGTCTCTCCAGCTGCTGCATGTGTTTTACGAGGTACATACCAAAGGGGGATTGTACTCAATAATTGGCCTTATTAGGGAAGAATACAGGGATGTTATGACCTCCTTCTCCCAGGATGAGATACCCTTACTTATTAGGTGTGCCATATAGAAAGCTTTCTGTACAACGGAAGCAACATGGTGGTCAAAAGTCAGGTTGCTATCAACGTGGGTGCCTAAATCCCTCATGACTCATTGCATGCTTAGGACATTGTTATTAATGTGATAATATGGGGGGGACATCACTCTCCCCAAAGGGGATGATGATGCATTTTTTGGCATTCAACTTGAGGCCATGTTTCTGGCACCAGTCATTTTTTTGGGTGAGACCCTCTTGAAGGATGTTCACATCACTTGAGGAATTGATGACCACACCCAGCTTGCAGTCATCTGCAAACTTAGTCAGCCATAGCTCACTGGTTTTGGCCTGCACCTCAGAGAAGTATATCCCAAATAACAGAGGCCCCAAGACCGATCCCTGGGGTACACTGCTCATTATGGGTCTACTGCTTGAGGTGGTTTCCCCTAGTTTGATTAGGTGGGTTCTATCAGTGAGCCAGTTTGCTACCCATCTGATAACATATAGATTGATACCTAGTTGAGAGAGTTTGTCTACTGTGCCTGAGTGGGAAAAAGTGTCGAAGGCCTTGGCCAGGTCAAGGTAGGTGGTGTGCACCGTCTTCCCTTCATCCATGGCTTTGGTGACTGTCTCAAAGAAGTTAAACAACTTTAACAGACATGACCTCCCCTTGACAAAGCCAAACTGTGCAGGGTCGAGTGTTGGAGGTTGCCAATGTCCCTGTTAATGAGGTCCATGATAATCCATTCCATGGCCTTGCAGATCAGGCTAGTTAGGCTGATGGGTCTATAATTTCCTGGATCGGTGGATGCTCCACCTTTGTGCAAAGGGATGACAGTGGCTGTCCTCCACTTGGCTAGGACAAAGCCGGTACTCAGTCTTTGGTTGAATAGGGTGCCTAATGATGCTGCATGTTCATGCCTGAGTTCATGTAGGATGTAGCCTGGGATATTATCAGGTCCCATGGAGGCTGTATTTTTTGCCTTTGAGAGGGCAGTGGTAACCTGTTCCCTAGAGATGGGGGGGGGGGCAGGTGCTGGGGATGTCCTGATTTACTACTATGGGGACAGAGGGGTGATGTTTTCACTGAATCTGTCAGCCAGTAGGTTAGCTATATTTACAGCATTTGTGTATGTGGTGTCCTTGACCACCAGTTCTGAACAGATCTGGGTGCTTCCTTTGAGATTGCGGACATATGTGAAGAAGCCTTATGATTGCCTCTCGTAGATGTGGCCAATTTGGACTCGAAGTTGACTTTAGAGGATTTCACTAGTGGTCTTATTTGCTTGTTCAGGCTAAGGAGAGATTGCTTCCAATTGGGCACCTGCTCCTTCTTGGTCCTGGACAGCAATTTTTTTACTTTTGTTATATAGTTTATTTATTGCAGATGTCCACCAGATAGGTTTACTCTTCCTTGCGGAGGATGATATTGTGCTGTCAGGTATTCCTGATTCCATGCATCTATATAAGTGCTCATATAGTACTTTGATGTAGATTTGGACGTTGGTGCCAGTTCCAACAGAGGGGAAGGGGGCTGTGAAGCTCTTTATACCATCCCTCAGGAGGCTGTAATCAGCTTTGGGGAAGTTTTTTTATTTGACCCTAGCTAGAGGGGGGGTCAGGGGAGATGCTGACTTTGAAAGTGACCACTTTATGGCCGGATCTTACCAGGGAAGATTATACTGTAGGGGCGTATCACCTCTTGTGGGGTATCGACTAGCTGCTCCAAGGCATTTGCATTGATAAAATCAAGGAATCTCTGGGCATTTGTGTTCTGGCATGAGTAGTTTTTCCAATCTATGGTTGGGTAGTTAAAGTCACCCAGGATCAGAGTAAAGGACTGAATTATGATAGATTCAAAGAGGTCCATATAGGTGGAGTGGGCATCCTGAGTCAAATTTGGGGGCCTGTAACTAGCTATGATTTGAATAGGGGCCTTGTCAATGGTTAACAGCACCTGGAGTGTCTCCCGTGTGTCATACTGTTTGAGCAGCCTGGAGGTGTGTGTGTCTTTAATATACATTAAAACTCCACTTCCTTTGGCTTTGCTGCCTACAGTTTGGTGTCTGAATGTATGATAGGATGAGTAACCAGGTAAGGCTGGGTGCTCTCTGCACCTTTGAACCAGGTTTCTGTGACTGCACAAATGTCAGCATCTTCCAGGTTTAAGAATGCTTGCAATGATTGCAGTTTCATGTTTAGACTCCTAGCATTTAGCAGGATGACCTTTAGTTCGCGTTTTGTTGAAATTTTTATGTTGGTTTTATCGACCTCAGGACTTTTCCTAAAAAAGGCACTATGGGGGAGGAAAGGGCCTTTGCCAGAAGCCTGAAGCCCAAGTGAGACAGATGCAGACCATCTCTAGCAAAGCATCGTGGCTGTCAATCATATCTTCCCAGGCTGTCAGGTACTGGATCCCCCTGGAATGACACAAGAAAGTAAGCCAGTTGTTAAAGTCAATCATTTTCTATTTGTAATGAGGCATCATTCTTGGTGATGGTAGAATGCTGCTTAAGGCTAGGGACATACCTGCCTGGGACACATATTCAGTGAGCCCAATCATGTCTCTCTTCATATAGTTCAGGGAGGTATGTCTCAAGTCGTTCACCCCAACATGGACTATGACAGAGTCATAACAGTACCTGTTGTTGAGAGACTTGAGTGGTGTGTGATATATGGGGGATTCTGGCACGTGACAGACAACTAACCATGACGTTTTCCTTATCCAGCCTGGTGAGAGGCACATCTGTGTGTCCCCCAATGGAATCTCCTATGACTAATATGTTGGGTTTATGATTAGGCCTTTGTGGTTGTGAGACACAGGTGTGTGGACTATGCGTGGTATGTGGTGTGGAGGGTTGTGGAGTTCGCGTATGTTTTTGCCTCTGAGGTCTCCTTTGTTTGGGTATGTTTTTGTTGAGAATCCCACATATGTGGGTGCATGTTGTGTAGTTGAGGGTAGTGTTTGAGGTGTAGTGATTGTGTTGATAACCTTCTCAGTGTCAGATATACTGGATTGTGAGGGAGAGAGCATAGACTCTAGGTTCTTAATGTAATTGCATCTCTCACAAATTGTGTTCCTGGGAGGAAATAGCAGATGGTTCTACATGTACATGAGGCAGTTGCTACACTGTCTCAGGATGCCCATATCAACCAGGCTGGCAGGAGAAACTGTAGGAAACTGTCCATCCATATTTGTCAGAATATGAGGGAGTGAGGCCAGGGAAAGCTAAGGGGTAGGCCTAAAGCCCAAGTGCTTAGACCAAAACTAAGAGGTTTAGAATAACACAATTTAAATAGATTAAAAGCAAGCAGTAATAAATGCAGCAGAAAAGATGCAATTAAACACTTTAGAGAACAAGTAGCTGAAAAAAGCAAGATGAAGTTATAGAGCAGGAGGAGGAAACAAATACTGTAAAAACAGCTGATTTTTTTTTTTTTTTGAATGGGAAGGGAGAGAGGAAGGGAGGATAATTCAAGGTAAATAAACTATGGAGGTTGGCCTTCCCAAATGTTCTTTCTGTATTAAGTAGAATGAGCTAATGAGACTGGACTAGGAGGAGTATCCCAGATCACATTTACAGTAAGGGCGGGCAACTGCAAAGCCACCAAGTTTAAGAACAAGACAACAATAGGGAGGGAGTGTGGGGAACTATGCTACAGCTACTAGCTACACTATTTTAGGCAGAAACCACTACAGAAATATTTATCCCAGCAGGAAAACAGCAGTGAGACACTAAATTAAAGTTTTAAACAGAAAAAAAAAACAAACAAAGAGATCTAGAGAATACTTTTAACTGCAATACACTCCTTGGCAAGAAAAACAAAAGAACAAATAGATGCTTAACAACATTTTTATTTATTTTTATTTTTTATTTATTTTATTTTACATTTGTTGACCAGGCTAGTCCAACTGGATATATGTCCATTTTCAGTGTAGGCCCGGGGAGAAAAGCTCCACTCTTCAAAATAGAATCACAATAACATAAGTACATTACTAAGATTTAACAAATTATACTAGTATATTACATTTTAGCTTAAGAGTAAGGAAAAAAACCTTCCAAGCTACATAACATGTATGGATATACATACAACAAAATATAAGGTAAGTGAAATCGAGCACTATTTGAACTTTAAAAAGGTTATACAAACATTAATGTTAGTAAAAAAGAATAACTAGTTTGTGTGAGTGAGAAGATTAATGTTTGGAGACAGTGGCAGTAGTTAGTCTGGGTTTGCACAGGGGCATAGCCAGTGCGATTTAAGGTATGGTTTGAGTTTGGATTTAAATAGGGTAGTGGAAGGTAAGGAGGTTAGATCAGTAGGGAGGGATTTCCAGGTTTTACCCACTGTGTTGGAGAATAGAGAGTCACCAGCCAGATTGTTGGTTTTACTTATCTTTGCCATTAATTTATTTGATGAGCCCAGAGTCCTCAGGTTATTGTAGGGGATGATTAGTAATGGAGTAGTTGTAGGATGAAACAGTATCTTATGGGCAATAGTTAGCTGGTTTGATAGAATAAGATTTGGCAATTCTAACCATCGTAGTTGATTAAGGTTGTTACAGTGATAGGTTCTATAGGTAAACCCAGTTGCAAATCTGGCAATATTATTGTAGGAGCTAGCCAACTTGTTCAGATTGCTTTTGCATAGTTTGGTATAGATAGGGGATGCATATAGTAGGGTTGAGATAAGGTGGGTCCGGGCAATGATGGTCCTGGCTAGTGGGGTAAGAAAAGGTTTGATCCTATAGAGGGAACCTAGTTTCTTGTTTACTGTTTTTATAGTGTTGTTAATATGTGGCACGAAGGTGAGGTTATCGATTAGTACTCCAAGTAGTTTTGTAGTAGAGTTGGGAGATATGATTGTACCATTGCTAGATGTGACTGTGAAATGCAGTGAGGGTGCTCTGTGGGTGGGAGTAAATAGTAGCATTTTTGTTTTTGTTTTTTGGGTTCAGGATGAGACATCGTTGAAGAAGCCAATTCTCTACTGTGCTAAATGTGTCTTGGGTTAGGGACTGAAGTTGTGATAGTGAAGAGGCTGAGCATATTAGTGTGGAATCATCCGCATATTGGATACAGGTAGCTTGAGGTAATGCAGAGTGTAGGTCGTTAGTAAAAATAGAAAATAGGAGAGGACCCAATATGGAGCCTTGAGGAACACCAAGGGCAATTGGTAGGTGGAAAGACAAGTTATTCTCCCATAGTACAACCTGTTGCCTGTTATTTAGATAAGATTGGAACCATTGTATAGCAAGTGGATCCAGTGAGAAGTTTCTAAGTATGTTTATGAGTAGCTGGTGATTGACCATGTCAAAGGCTTTTGATAGATCAATGAAGAGGGCTGAGGAAAGTGTGTTACTATTACGGTTTTTATTAATGACATCTGTGAAGGAAAGAAGAGCAGAAGAGGTGCTGTGAAATGGTCTGAATCCAATGTTGGCAGGTAGCTAGTAGGTTGTTTGCTAGGAGGTGGTTTAATAGTTGTTTATGAATGCACTTCTCCATAATTTTTGCCAGAGGGGATAATATGGCTATAGGCCTATAGTTAGAAAAATCTTTGGAATTACCACCTTTATGCAGGGGGATGACATGTGAGATTTTCCAGATTGATGGAATAGTTCCTTCAGAAATAGTTCTGTTGATGAGGATGGATATGGGGTAGGCCATAGCTTTGGCTGCTTTTTGCAGGTATTCTGCAGGTAGTAGATCTGCAGAGAGGGTGGTGGGTTTAAGTTTCTTAATAAGGGTGCAGACAAAGTATATAGGAATGGGTTGGAATTTAAATATTGGGGAGCTGTTAGGGATAATATTGGAAGGAGATGCAGTGTCAGGGGATAGCTGATTGGCCAAAGATTGAATGGCGTCTGTGAAGACAGTGTTAAAAGAATTGACAATTTGGTTAGGGCTGTGTAGATTTGAGCCTGAGGGGGTGGGTGTGATTGAGCGACCTGGGTGCAAAAGTTTATTTATACCTGACCAGAATTTTTGAGGTTTATTTTGGTGGGTTTGTTGGAGGTGGCAGCAAAAGTTTCTTTTATCTGACAATATGGCTTTTTTAGTTCTGTTTCTTAATTGCCTAAATTTTAATTGATCTGCCAGGTTTTTGGTTGTACGCCAGCTAGCACAGAGTTTGTTTCTATGGAGGATTTTTTATTTGGTAGTTTTGGAGAGCCAAGGGGCTGGTTTAGACCTACTTTTTACTATATGAGTTGGGGCATGGTAGTCTAGAATGGTTAAAAATTTAGAGTTAAAGTATTTAACAGCTTTTTCTAATGGTAGGTGTTTCAGGGGTGACCAGTCGCAAGCTACGAGTTCTTTTTGAAAGCTGTCAGGGTTAAAATTTTTATTACATCTTATTTTCTTATATATGGTTGGGTTTGGGGTATCAGTCTTATACCTGATTAAGAAGGTGAGTGAGTGATCACTTATATCTTCTGGGAGGGTCCCAACAAAAGGAGAAAGGAGAACATTTCCAAGTAATACCTTTCACACAGTGAAACTAGCTAAAAAAGCTTTGCAAAAAAGTGAGGCAGTAGCAAAAGTGATTTAAAAGGCCCAGTAAGGCAGTAGAACAATGCAAATTAGTTGATAGCAATAAAATACACTAAAAAATAGGCAACAGACAATAAAAAGTGCAATAGAAAGTAGGCAGCAGACAATGGAAAGTGCAATAAATTGTAAGAATAAGCAATAACTAGTAAAAAAATAAGCAAGAAAACAGGATACTTATTGTTTTATATCACAGATCATAGTTGTGGTCAGTGCCCCTCCTCCGTTTAATTCAGTGTGAAATTGCAAAAACACTCACGTACAGTGACAGGGAGACATGTGTGTGTGTGTGTGTGTGTGTGTGTGTGTGTGTGTGTGTGTGTGTGTGTGTGTGTGTGTGTGTGTGTGTGTGTGTGAGTGTTTGCAGTATGTTCTGTTAAGCATTCTTTTATGTGAATTATGAATTGTGAATCACCAGATATTTGTTTTGATTCACTTTTTGCAGAATATGTAGTGGTGGCTTTGGTGCAAGATTGATAGACAGTGTGGATTAGGGTGTTTTCCCTTTTCCCTACTGCTGTATGCCCCTGAGTTTGTGTAAGAATTAGTTATATCAGTTACAGTAGTTGTTGGTGGGCACCATCAACATGGGGAAATGCATGTGGGGCAAGCATCCCTGCACCCCTATACTTCCTGCCAATTCTGAGATTCAAAATAGTGGGAAAGGGGAAAAGAATCACACTCTCCACTGTGTAGAGATCCTGAAAAACACATGCTGGCATCCTGCAATGAACCAGCACTTTGAACAAGCAACCTCTTAACTAAACAGAGGATGGTGCAGTAGTGCAGTGGTTTGCTTTGTCTCCTCACAGCAAGAGGTTCACCATTTCTATTACTGGCTGGGATGCCTTCTGTGTGGAGTCTGCATGTTCTCCCTGCTGCATATGTGTGGATTTCCTCCAGGTGCTCCAGTTTTCTCCCATGTTACAAAGACATGCATCTGAAGCATTTCTCCCTGGGCCTCTGCTGAAAATTGGTTTGTTCCAAGTTGGACTTTCCCAGTAAACAAATGTTAAATAAATAAAAATAAACATTCAGTGTACTGAGCACATGATGAAATAGTGCACCTATCTATTATATACATGGATTCCTAACACAATTACAATCACCACATTGTTTGTAGGTGTGCTCAGTTAGATAAACATATTGAATGCACTCATTGCTAATTACATCCAATTTTGAGGGGACTGGGGAGTGAGCATGCATGAGTATGTGTGTGTGTGTGTGTGTGTGTTTGTGTTTTATGTTAGGGGATATATTTAGTGTATGTGACTGTATGTGCCTGTATGGGTAATGGCTATAGATTTAGTATGTCTTGTGTTAAATATAAAGGTCTGTGTGTGTGTGTGTGTGTGTGTGTGTGTGTGTGTGTGTGTGTGTGTGTGTGTGTGTGTGTGTGTGCGCACGTGTGTGTGTGGGGGGTAATGTTTCCAGGTTAAGATTTAAGCATGTGTTACATAAAGGCATAGATTTAATGGTCTGAGTGTTGCCATGTGTGAATGTTTTGCTGTATGGTTGAGTTTATCGAATGTGATTAGTTTAATAGAGTGATGGTGGATGTTGTTTTTGTATATGTGTATGTGTTTTTGTACTTTAGGGTTAGGGTAAGAAGGAGGTAAGGAAAAAGGTGTTGTGTTGTGAATGTTTGTAGTGTGTGTGTGTGTGTGTGTGTGTGTGTGTGTGTGTGTGTGTGTGTGTGTGTGTGTGTGTGTGTGTGTGTGTGTGTGTGTGGTAATGTTTCCAGGTTAAGATTTAAGACTGTGTTACATAGAGGAATTCAGATAATGGTGTGTGTGTGGCCTTGTTTGAATGTTTTGCTGTGTGGTTGAGTTTATCGAACGCGATTACATTAATGGAGGGATGGTGGAAGTTGTTTTTGTATATGCATGTGTGTTTGTAATTTAGGGTTAGGGTAATGGTAAGGTAAGGGAACGCCCGAGTTTCTTGGTTAGTGGTATTGTTTGGGAAAGAGGTTTTGTAAATGAATGTGTAGAGTTAGGGTTAGGGGTTAAATTAGAATTAGTACATATAAGTAAGGTGAGTCAGGGGTGCTCAGTCCTACAATTCTGCCTTTTGAAAGAGTATTTGAGAAAGATATTAAATGCATAGTAAATAAACTATAAGTTGAATGATGAAATATTATAATGGAAGAAGAAAATGTAGCTTTTTCTTCTTTAATTAATAATACTGAAAGATAATATATGAAAGCCAATAAGGATGGGATTCCTGTGGTGATAGAGATTGCTCAATATGTCAGTATATTTTCTATTTTAACAGACAAAAGCACATGTAAATGAGTGACATTTGATTTCATACCACAAAACTACTATGACAACTGATAGTCTATTAGAAAATGCAGATCTGGTTGGCATTATGTTAGAATTGTAGTTGGATTATTGCAAAGAATCCATCCATCCACAACCTCCATTTCCCTCACTTTTTACCAATGAGTGTCCAACAATTCCATATATTTTTATATTGCAAAGGTGCATAAAGGGGGAAAGCATCCATTTTAAGCTATCTGTATCTGCAGCTTTCTCAAAAACAAAGCTACAGACCATTCATGTACAGAGATTATTAAATGCCTTTCTAAGTTCAGTACAGCCTGATGTCAAATGATTTGGTGATAGATGGTGGTGAATTGTTGGTTACTCTTGACCTAAAAGTGTTGCATTCAGTGATTTCTCAAGAATAAGGAATAATTAGCATAAAACCTTGATTTTGCATACGAATGAGTTAACCAGGAAGAAAGTGAAATTGATTATGGCATTATTTGATTGGATTCTGTCAATAATTTCCTTTGATCTCAACACACACACACATATTGCTAACAAATTTATGGTTATGCTGCAGTGGCCTTCCTTTTTTTCTAATTTGGTTATTGCGAATTGTAAAGAAATGCACACATATATGGGTTGAGGTTTGTACAATACCATTTACATTATTTTTATTTTATTGCCAGATTATTTTTGGTGGAGTAGTTCCTAAGACCAATCTGAAGCTTTTCTTTCTTTCTTTCTTTCTTTCTTTCTTTCTTTCTTTCTTTCTTTCTTTCTTTCTTTCTTTCTTTCTTTCTTTCTTTTTCCTTTTTTTTTGCATGTATTAATCATGCAACTTTTTTTCATATTACAGCATATGTGGGAGAATTTAAAATTCATTTTCGGATGTAGGGGTTATCACAAGGAGTATGGCAGTGCTAATTATGTAGATTGTAATAGTGCACATCCCTGATATATGAAAGAAAATGTAATCAATAAGCCAGTTTATTAGGGTTTCAAGACTGAGTGCACGTGACATATTTACAGATATATGACAATAATTTAATAAAGAAATGTCAGCACTGGTTGTATGAGATTAAATGGTTTATCCTTAATTTGGGGATCCATTGCTCTATCCTGCTGTGATGTTATCAAACTTAGATTTTTTACACTAAATCTTTCACTTCACAGGTAATCCATAACCTCGGTTTCTATTTATTTAACTTCTCCATTACTTTTCCTCTTTGATTTCTTATTTTTGTATTGCAAAATTTTCCAAATCTGGATGCCTTTGCTGTATTTTTCTTCAAATATCTTTGGTGCTGCTCTTTTTGTATTGATTAGTTTTGTTTTCTCCTTTGCATAAATATTATACCATATTAAATCTCATTTCCTTTCCCATGTCCATATTTCTTCTTTGGATGTCTCCTGCTCCTCCTGTTTCTCCTTAATTTGGGGACTCGTTCCATCATGTTGTGATATAACCTGTGTTAGACTTTCTATACTAAATACTTCTCTTTGTAGGTATTCCATAACTTCAACTACTATTTTTTTAAGTTTTACTTTACTAATCTTATGTTCTACATTCTCTCTGTGTGATCTTATGTATTTGTATTGTGAAATTTTCCATGTCTGGATACCTTTACCTGTATTTCTCTTTAAATATCTTTGGGGCTGCTTATTTGTATTGATTAATTTGGGTTTCTCCTTTGCATAAATATTGTACCATATCAGATTTTTTTTCTTTCCCATATCTATATTTCTTTTTTATAACTTTCAAAAAATTTCTAGATTTTGTTCTTTATATTTTCGCACTTCCTCGGTTGCTTCTTTTTCCAAACATCCCAAGGATTCTTGGCCTATATAATGTTTTTCATAAATCTGTTATATTAACGAACACAAATTTTTATTTGAAGCTTCTGACAGTTTTTCTTGTGAATGTATTTTTCTTTCCTCTAATTTCTCTAATAATCATTTTGCATATCCTATGTCTGGAAATTCTGGGCTTCTTGCATAATAGTAACAATACATAATTTCTTTCTTATCCTCAATAGTCCACTCTGTCATCCTTATGGCTGTTTTTTGGCCTATCAGTTTTTGTGATTTTTGTGGACTACTACTTCCTTCTACAACAGAGGGGCCATCCTCCCCCTGGGCCTGGCTTGGCCTCATTGTAGGAATGTTTCCGTGTTTTGAGGATTCTACACTGCAATTTTTTCCATTCCTGGCACCAGTGCACTTACCAGGATTGGGAACTTTTTTATCCTGGGTCTTGTGCACCCAGCTATCTTTTTTATTTTTAATTTACTTCTGTCCATGATATATGCTATGTAAAATACAGTTTATATATCAGTGTTGTCTTGGTGAGAATTTGTGAAAAACAGGGTCTAGCTCGTGAAGGTTCTCACCAAGACTTCAGGATTAATTAAATTCCCGCAATACTACTTTCCATTGCTTGCTGATTTATTATCTCTACATCCGGTTCAGTGTGGGTGATGCCATTTACAATAAGTTCAGCACATTGTTGTGTACTTCCTCTGAGGTTATGGACATAGCTGTAGAAAGCTTTGTTGTTGTCCTTTGCCCGAGAAGCTATTTTTTCTTCATATTTAGCCTTTGAAGTATTAATTAACCCTCTTAACTGTCTGTTTAGATTGTTCAGGGGGCTTTTAGTATGTCTGGCTGTTCCTCCTGTCCTGGGCAAAGATTTTTTTTTTATTTTGTTGTGTAACCAATTGATAGTGTGATTCCACCAGGGTAGCTTGTCTTTTGGGTTTGTCTTATTCCTAATACGAGTGGGCACAGCTTGCTCTATACAGCTATCACTATGGCTGAACAGAGATTTTGTAAATAGCTCAGTGTATTCTATAGTGTTTACTGGGTCTGGCAGTTCTTGGAATTTAGCCAAGGTGTTGCTTAGTAGAAAGCAGTTAGCCTTGGAATAGTTCCTAAAGGTTTTTGTTTTTTCTAGATCCCTGGATTTAATTTTTATTTCAACTAATATTTCCTTATGGTCAGATCTAACTAGAGAAGATATTACATTGGGTGAGGAACATCGCCCCCCCATATTCGTGAGTACAAGGCCAAGGATGTTTGCACTCCTGCTAGGAGAATGGACCAATTGTTGATATTAACAAATTTTAGGAATCGCTGGGCTTGTGCATTAGAAGTGGTGTAGGATTCCCAATCTATAGAGGGGTAGCTGATATACCCCATGAATATCATATTGGGTTGAACGGTTAGGGACTCTAGTACATTGAAATAGGTAGTATGGGTGTCCTATGGCACGGAGGGGGACCTAAATGTTGCAAGAATATGAAACGGCACCCTGTTTATGGTGAGTTTCACATGTATGAGTTCCAGTGGGCATACACTTTAACTAGTCTGGATCTGAGATTAGTCTTAATATGGACTGACACTCCTCCACCTTTAGTTCCCTCCTGTGTTTCTATTACTAGAAAGGATGAGTAGAGTGCAATGCATTATATGAGCATACAACAGTATTCACATATTAAAAAAAATATATTGTATATTTCAGAGAGAGTAAAAGTTGGCAGAAGGGGTAGTGATGTGGAATTAAAATGGGATGGATGTGAATTATATTGGAAAATTAAGTTATCATCAGATAGCTATCCAGTGTTGAATATTATCTTAGCATCAAACCCTACAGAATGCTGATGTCTGTGCAGTCACTGAGACAGGGTTTAAAGGCGCGGAAAGCACAGCAACACAGTAAGGTTATAATGCCTTCCACACATTTAGGCCAGCTACTTTATAGGCAGGGACTAAAGATGGAGGTGTCTCTATTTACATCAAAAATAAATATACTTCAAGGCTGGTCAAACAGGACAATGCACTTGAGCTGCTCCATGTTTAAACCCCATAAGTATAATCCAGTACCAATTCCTTGCAAGCAATAGGTCCCCCTCTATGACTCAGGAAACCCATACCAATTATTTAAACTTATTAGAAACACTAACCATCCAACCCAATAGCATCTTCATGGGTGACTTTAATTACTTCACTATTAACTGGGAATCCTATATGACACCAAACGTACATGGACAGAGATTCCTGAATTTTGTAAACACAAACTCCCTGGACCAGATAGTCAATACACCAACCAGGGGTGCAACCGTACTGGATATGGGTCTCACTAATATGGGAGACTGCTGCACACCCCCTACTGTAATGCCTTCCTTGGTAAGGTCAGACCACAAAATGATCTCCTTTGAAGTAAACATAAAACCTGGACCCCCAGCTAAACCTGGAATATTCAGGAACTATACTAAGGTTAACCTCCTGCTAGTAACTGAGAACCTGGCAAAATGTCAAGCCCCTATAAACCCGGAGAACACTGCTGCCTATGCAGAACTGTTCACAGAAACCCTGTACAAGCATGTTAATAGCTGCATAGAGGCAGCTGTACCCACCAGGAAGAAGTACAGAACTAACTCAAAAAATAAGCCACCCTGGTGGAATCACAAGGAGGGTCACAGGAGGTTCATAGGTTAGTACTAGGCTAATTGCTCTTGTGGGCCATTTTAAGCCTAGCCAGTTACCCCATGTGAGAATCAAACCCTGCACCTTGTGTCTGCAAGGTAAACACCTTAACCATTATGCCAACCTCCCACCTTAAATCAATAGGCTGTATAACAGGAGGAAGAAAATCATGGCAAAAAATAGTGGGTGCAACACCCAGCAGGATAAAAGCACTCTCATTAAAACTAAACAAACAACTCAGAAGACAAATAAAGTCTAACAAAGCCAAATTTGAGGCAAGTTTGGCCTCCCAGGCCAAGGACAACCACGAAGCATTCTTTAGCAATGTCTGCAACATCGAAAGCAATACACAATTGTGTGCAGAGCTCATCAAAAATGGAGTCACCTATACTGAGCCAGAAGATATAGCAAACCTCCTAGGTGATAAATTCAACTCCAACTTTACCCCCTCTCTCCCTCTCAACCTTCCCTCAGGAAATATCATCAAATATAACTCCCCCCTACTATCACTAGGGAACAGGTGCTTAATGCTCTCACTAAGACCAAGAACACTGCACCAATGGGCCCAGACAATATTCCAGATTGCCTTCTAAATAGCATGAAACATGACCTATCAGGGCCTCTGGAATTACTATTTAATTGTAACCTCCAAACAGGCTTTGTGCCTTATGAATGGAGAAAGGTAACAGTCATCCCTCTGCACAAAGGTGAGCCATCTACAGACCCTGGAAATTACAGACCCATATGTCTCACTAGTCTTATATGTAAAGTCATGGAAAGAATTATCATGCAGATGATGAACAGAAATATAGTAAACCTCCAGACACTGGACCTAACCCAGTTTGGTTTTGTCAAAGGCAGATCATGCCTACTCATCCTGGTGAACGCCTTTGAGAAGGTCACCAAAGCAATGGATGAGGGCAAAATCGTTCACACTGCCTACCTTGACCTGAACAAGGCATTTGACACAATACCCCACTTGGGCATTGTTGACAAACTCAAGAGGTTAGGTACAAAACTGTATGTCACCCAGTGGATAGTCAACTGGCTCACAGACAGGACCCAGGAAGTAAAAATTGGGGGTCCACCTCTACAAAGAGGCCAGTCACAAGTGGCTTCCATCAAGGATCAGTTCTTGGGCCGCTCCTTTTTGGCATTTATTTCTCAGAAGTCAAGGCCATTGTCAGTGGTGTCTGGCTGACTAAATTTGTAGATGATTGCAAATTAGGAGCTGTCATTGAATCTCACACTGACACAAATATTCTCCAGGAGGGTCTGACACAGACAAACAACTGGTGTCAGAGCCATGAACTAAAACTAAATGCCAAGAAATGCATAATACTATCCTTTAGGAAGTCATCCATCCCTGGTAACTATCATATTGATGACACACCCCTTAGAGTTGACCCAGTAGTCAGGGACTTAGGAATACACATAAATAGTAATCTAGCCTTTGACAATCACATGTCTACAGTGGTGGGGAAATCATTCTATGTTGCGCAACTTATAAACAAAGGTATGGCACCTAAGTCCAAGAAAATCATTGTTCCACTGTATTTGGCATTCATCATAGGTTCATTGGTTCATAGGTAGGTACTAGGCTATCGGCCCAAGGGCCTACATAAGCCTGGCCAACAAGGTTCCCTGGCTTACGCCACCCAAGAAAGTTATTTTCCTGTGTCACTGTTGAGCAGAGACACAGAAGTGATCCCCAGGGTGTATTTCCTATTTCCCATCCATTCATCAAGATTTTTCTTGAAGAGTGCTAATGAAGGACTTTGCTTGACATAGATGGGTAGCCTGTTCCAGAGTATGGGAAGTCTATGGGACTATCAGACCTATCATTGAGTACAATGCCCCCTTTGGTATGCACCTAACCAGGCATATCCAGCAACTATAATGTCCACAGAGGTTCCCCACTAAAAGAATACAGGCATAAGTAATATGTCCTATGCAGACCGCCTCAAGGCCCTATCCCTGTATTCTGTCTCCTATAGGCTTTTGAGAGGAGATCTATGCCTGAAATACCAAGCATTGTCAGACCCCACTCTGATGGACCTCCTGCCTATCCACAAGACAAACAACATCAAAATTACCCATTTTAAAGACTTAAACCTTGCCTGTGATATAAATAGGATCTGCTGGAGAGATAGGTATATATCCCAGAGACTACCCCGTCTATAGAACAGGCTCCCCTTCCATGTGAAGCAAAGTTCCTCCCTAACCCAATTCAAGTGCAACTTGGACAATTGGATGGGAAACCGGAAATTCATCCCTGGTTTGGCTCCTTTGTCTCTAATGGACACAGGTAACCTGTAAATGGTTCATCTCCCAGGCCCATGCTTACAGTTATCAAGGGTATCCGAACTTATCAGAGATTTGGGATGCATGGCTAAGCTTAAAAAGGCCCTTGTCGTCATTAGCCTAGTAAACACCTATGAACCTATGTCCAAAGGTATGCATCTCCAGTAAGTTCTTTGTTATAGATATCCAAAAAGTAATCTGGTCAGTTAGCACCACCTTTCTCAACAACTGGCCCAGTATAGGTATCACCATTTCACAACAACTGGTCCAGTATAGATATTAGCACATTGCAACAACAGGTCCAGTACAGGTATCAGCTCATCACTAACAATATTTATGAAATCTCTATACCAGACAAATTCATTAACAAAGGTACAAGTAGTGAGAGGACCTAGAAAGAATTGGACCAGAAAGTGGTCTGGACAACTGATGAGTTCTATCATAAGCCCTATGATGAGCACCTGGAGCTAAAATATTAAGTGTTCTGGGTGTCCAGGAGACTGCGTTACTGAGGAAGCAACCTGAGCAAGGCTGAATGATCTATAATTCAAAAAAAATCCAAATAAGAAACAAACAAAAAATTCAATATGGTAATCAAAGTGGTATAAAACAGACTCATTAATTCAATCCAAAGTCTCAAAGTAAAGGGAATTTGATTTCCCCACTCCTGTATTTGAGCAGGATATTTTTAACACTTTACAGGGCACTGGAGAAAGAAGGTAATAAGTAGGACTGTATCTGATAGAGCTGTATAGGGTACCGACCGGGACTACCTTAAGCATCATTGGTAGTGGCCCCAACAGGTAGTACACTTAACTATGATGCCAGAAGGCTGGGTGTTCTATTCCCATAGCAGCTACTAAGATTTGTTTTCAAATACTGACACTTTAATGCATTATAAGTGTGTGTGTGTGTGTGTGTGTGTGTGTGTGTGTGTGTGTGTGTTTTATGTTAGGGGATAGATTTAGTGTATGTGACTGCATGTGCCTGCATGGGTAATGGCTATAGATTTAGTATGTCTTGTGTTAAATATAAAGGTCTGTGTATTGTGTGTGTGTGTGTGTGTGTGGGGTAATGTTTCCAGGTTAAGATTTAAGCATGTGTTACATAAAGGCATAGATTTAATGGTCTGAGTGTTGCCATGTGTGAATGTTTTGCTGTATGGTTGAGTTTATTGAATGTAATTAGTTTAACAGAGTGATGGTGGATGTTGTTTTTGTATATGTCTATGTGTGTTTGTACTTTAGGGTTAGGGTAAGGGGGAGGTAAGGAAAAATGTGTTGTATTGTGAATGTTTTTAGTGCATGTGTGTGTGTGTGTGTGTGTGTGTGTGTGTGTGTGTGTGTGTGTGTGTGTGTGTGTGTGTGTGTGTGTGTGTGTGTGTGTGTGTGTGTGTGTTTTAGGTTATGGGACAGATTTAGTGTATATGAGTATATGTGCCTGTATAGGTAATTGTTATATATTTAGTGGGCAGTGTGTGTGTGTGTGTGTGTGTGTGTGTGTGTGTGTGGTGGGTTGCTACATTCCTGCAGTGCCATCCTTCAGATGAAACATTAAATCAAGGTCACATCTTACCTGAGGCGGTGGTTGCTCGGGTGGTTGTAAAATGTCCCATGGTATTTATCAAAGAGGGAGCAGGGACTTTTATTAAAATAAATCATAGTATACAATCACAATAACAAAACACTTAAGCAAATGGAATCAATGAAAAAAGTGAATCAAAAGACATTGGGCCGGATTCACGAAACCTTCGTGTAAGAGTTAATATTAAACTCTTACACGGAGGCTGCAGTCTAATGGTATGACATCAGCATGCCATGCATATTCATGAGGGCATGCTGAATCATACCCTAGGCTAACACGGTCCATGTAGGAAAGTAGGGGGCGTGTCTGAATACCGAGTTCTGCAAAGGGACACGCCCCCAGAAGAGTCAAAGTCCTGAAAGTAAACACCCACGAGCGAGTCCGAGGAAATGTAAAGGAACACAACACCACATGCCCTCACAGACTATAAGCCCAACTGTAATGTAAAACGTAAAAATAGCAGTTTAATTTTTTTTTTTTATAATTTCCAAAATGTTTGCCCGTAGTTGCGCTCGTTTGTGTGGGTATGCCCTCCGCTCAGCCACAGTTAGCAGACATTGAAAAGCATATAAGATCTAAATATGCAAATTAAGCCAAGTAGCAATAGCGTAGCGGTAGAGACGTTGACCAAAGAGGAGGTAGTCACAGTTCGAGCCCCCACAACATCATTTTCCATTTTTATTTAAATAAGCATGAAACAATCCCGATATATATATATATATATATATATATATATATATATATATATATATATATATATAAAACTATAATTTAAGTAAAATGTAATGAACTGGGCCATGTATTTTTGAAGAAATCCGACATAATAAAATATAAAAAAAGGATCATAATTGCCCATAGCTTAGCAAGGCTTTAGCAAGTTGAATATGGGTGCCCATAGGTGAGCAGCGCTTTAACAAGCTTAATATGAGTGCCCATAGGTGAGCAGTGCTTTAACACGCTTAATATGAGTGCCCGCAGGTGAGCAGCAGTTTAACAGGTTTAATATGAGTGCCCGGAGTTGAGCAGTGCTTTAACACGCTTAAAATGAGTGCCCATACTTCAGCAGTGCTTCACCCAGCATAATATGAGTGCTCATAGCTAAATAACGTGTTACCCAGCGTAAGCCGTTTGCGTGAAGCTGCTCAGCGCGCCAACCAGCTTACCGTCGGGCAACATTGGGCAAGCTGTATCAAAGCTGCCTTTACACAGACACACCTCCTAGCCTGTCTAGACAGTAGTAAAATTAAAAAAGCAATGCCCAGGGTCAAACCTGGGATACTGTGCACCATAGTCAAAGTACTGAACCACTAAGCCATGACAGTTGTACTGAGAAATGCAGTATTAGCATATATATAGGAATGAATGGAAATAGAAGCATGACAAAGCAGGTTTTTTTAAGCTGATAAATATCCAAAATGGCCAATCACAGAAACGTGCGGGAAAACCGGCATATATAAGCCCCATAGGTGGGACTACACAGCATAACTGATTGTGGTACCCATTTGCAGTCAGGATGGCAGGTGCAGGAGAGGGAAGTCGCTTTAGAGCTCAAAGGTGGGGTGTTGAGGAGTCAAAATATATGGTTTGGCTCCTAGTCCATGATCATGAAGCACAACTCATGCAGGGCCAGGTTCACTGGGGTGCGTACAAGGCAGAGGCGTGGAACCGGTTGGCACATGATCTCACCAATGCCACAGGCATTCCGAGGACTGGTGAACAGGTCCGTCACCACCATGTGGACCTGAAGCGATGGAAGGAGGACCAACTGAACCGTTGGATCCAGGAGGTCCGCCAAATGCCCAATGCCCCACTACTGAGTAAGTATCCATGTAATTAAGTATGTAAGAAATGCTATCCTAGCCTATAGTATGGAGACGTATGTTCCAATATTACTTCTTTTATATTACAGCTGCAGGTGTTCGTTCTGCGAATCAGCAAGCCTATGCTGATAGGCTGCTGAGGTTGCGCCACCAGGCAGGTTAGTAATTATTTAGCTGGTATTGTCATAGAATAAAAGTGAGACAGATTGTAAAAGAGTTCAGTGTTGTAACCCACTAATAAAGGTCAAATAAGCCTAGAATAAAGATTCTGCTAGTATTGTAAGATTAGATAAGTGATGCAGCCTGGAAAATAGTGTAATGCAATCCAGTAATAAAGATTAAACAAGTCTCAAATAGAGTTTCCACCTGTACTGTAATATCAGATAACTGCTGCACCCAGAAAATGAGTGGTAATCAATCAACAAAGGATAGACAAGTGTCAAATACATCCTTGTAAATTCTACCATATGAAATAAGTGAGTCAGCTGGAAAGGGTTGTTGCAAACCAGTAATAAATATTAATAAAGCCTAGAATTAAGTACCAGTCTGAAATGTAAATTTAAAATAATTGAGAGAGTGTGAGAAAGACAGTTTGAAGCTACCAGGAAAGCTGTAATAAGTCTGGAATAAAGGTATACTGCAGTCACTACATTATGAAATGAATGAGACAGCCACAACCAAAGAGTGTAATGTGTTAAATAAAATACAGAACATGGACTGTGTCCGTCCCACAAACTGGATATGTTGCTGTACCCTTGCATTATGGAAATAGTATGGTTGTATGAAATGCTGAACATCCACAGTTGTCTAGACTCATATAAATCAAATGTAGCAGGATGCTGAACCTGAACACAGCCAGATATGAACATATATGAATAAAAATGGAATGTATATTAATGTAGCAGTAACATCCCCATCACCAACATTCCTAAGGTTACATACAGGAAACTGTACTAATACATGTAGGGGATATATATCTGCATCAACTAGGAATGTACAGTATATGTATAGGTAGTTTTAGTTGTTAATGTAAAATTTCTCCACCTTACCCTATTTTCACAAATGATGCCATTCCACACCAAACCGGGTATGTGTATTCACAATTAATTCCCATGGACATTTCTCCTGTTGGTTCATACATATCTGCATGTACGTTGATGCATGTGCCCCATTCACATATCCAAACCTGATGGCCTGTTGCCACCAATCAACCCTGCATGCTGTTGGAATGTGCACTGTTGTTCTAAATATGCATGTGTTATGCTTGCTGCTCAATGTTCGGAATTCATGGGTGTTTGGTTAATGGGAATACTGATGCATGCTGTTACAACTAATTTTGAATGGTGTTGTTTTTACTAACCCAAAATGCCATAAAATACTGCTAAACATAGGACAACAGGGAAGGCGGGTTCCAGCAGACCCACCTCTCCCACCTCAGCTGGCGAGTGCACCTGGCAACAGTGCCCAGGCCGGGACCTCCTCCTCTGGTGGCCCTGTGCCACCTTCGGGTGGAAGCGCTGCAGGGATGGAGCTCATCCCCCCTTTGCAATCATGGCCGGAGGAGAGCCTCCACTCACCCTCCATAGGGTCCGGTCTGTG
>NC_056729.1:1555378360-1555518360 GCF_019279795.1 Protopterus annectens | reverse complement strand
GTGTCCCATCATAGGCAGAAGCAATACATGAATGCTTAGTAAGTGGTACTGCTGTTGAATCCAGATCACATATGAACTGTTGTACTACCTGATGTTGTAGGCCTAAACACTACAGTATGGTGTATGTTCACATTCTGTGGTAACACTGTTTGGTGTGTTACCTGTAGTCTGCACAGATTACATATCTCATGCATAGGTATCTGTAAGTAGGGGCACACAGTACTATAAGGTACACAGTTAATGCTCATCTGTGTCGTCATACATTTGTGTGTTGTATGTATGTGTAATGTGTGTGTAATGATGCCTGTACCATGGCCGTAATCACTTGTGTGTTACAGGGTATGTGTGTGTACCTGGCAGCATGTATACTCTGTGACAGCAGTATGCTGGCTTTAGTAACAACTGTGCATGTATGTCAGGTAGGGGTGTGGCATCAAAGACTAGGGTGGATTACCGTTGAAACTGTACATGTGTATTGCATTCATTGCATGGGACGACAATATTCTTCATCCATTAGCTTGATACATACCCCAGTGTGAGGTTGTGCATTGTATCCCAAACAGTGTGCCGAGTGCTAGTGTATACTAGTTTGTTGTATGGAGTGTGGCAGGCACTGTCAGACAGTTGTGGGCTGAGCACTGATATGTGGTATTGAACATGTGTATCCCCTGATAGACAGACAGATGCTATATATGGCAGTGAAGTGATATCAGTACATTTGAATATTAAGTGTGCCACATGACTTGCTCACATATTTTTCTTTTCCTTCCTTCCAGGGTGATGGTACATCAGAGAAATCCACCGTATAGAGCAGCAGAGGATCAGGAGATCCACCAGAGCCTGGTGCAGAATTACTCTGTGCTGTTTTCCAGGACCAGCCAGAACCAGCATAAGAGGGCTGCACTGTGGCAAGAACTTGTCCATCGGGTAAATGACATAAGGCATGCATAACCGGACATATGAGCAGGTACGCCATCACTGCAGTGATTTAATTAGACATGTCCGGCAGCGTGCGTCTGATATCCACAGACAACAGCTTGCCACAGGTGGTGGGGTACCTATCCACCCCCCCTCACCAGTGTGGAGGAGCACCTCCTAAGTGTTGTGGCTCCAGGCCAACAACAAGAACATCCACAAACATGTGTCATCATGGAGGCCGGAGCCACCCAGCATGTTGAAATGGAGTGTGCAGGTAACATCCCATATCTGTAGTTGACTGTTCTCTGTACTGGTAGTCTATGTGTGTGTGAGATGTGTACTGTTTGTGTAGCTGTTAACCTGCCCATTCTTCTGCAAGATTGATATTTTGAGCATAATCTGTACGCCACCTGTAGTACTACTGTACTTTATCATACTCACATTATCAAAGGCACAGCTGTGGCCACTGGCAATCATTCTCATATGTTTGCAGGTCCCTCTGGAGTGACAGCAAGGCAGCCAATCCATGCTGGTGAGTGTGTAATAACAATACTATTGCTATTGACATGTGCATGTCATATGGAGGTGTAGTGTGTGCACATGTAACACACCTACATATAATGCATGCTGTGCATGTTTGCTGTGAGACTATGCATATCCCATTATTCTCAGTAGCTGCCTCACTCACATGCAATACACAGAGCATGACACACATGTGTGGCAACACAGTACTGGACATTGTATAGGCACACCAGATACACATGTACACAACACACACATGTTTGGCATACACACTACACATTAGCCTGCTACACATGTCCAGTTATGACATCTGCTGTATGGCTAGCCTTCAGCATCCCACTTATCTACGCAGCACACATAATATACCTGAGGGATAGAGGCCTATCATGTCTTTGTGCAACAGTCTGGAACAAATAATACATTCATGTTAGGCAATGCTCACTATTGGCCACATTACACACTTGTAACAAGTGGCTGTGTAATTGTGGATGTAGTCATGTTACTGCACTTCAGGTACAGCATGCTAGCTGCCTGTCTGGCACACATTATTATTGTTGACTGACCACAAGAAGCATGTTGATCATGGCTCACGTTACTACACCACATCCAGTTCCACTGACCACAAAAGTACACATAGCTGTTATTGTGTAGCACTGTCATCTGTTTTGTGTGTGTGTGTGTGTGTGTGTGTGTGTGTGTGTGTGTGTGTGTGTGTGTGTGTGTGTGCAAATATATGCACCCACAGCTTGTAACACTTGCACAACATTGTTATGTCCTTGTACACATTGTGTCCCAGGGTGGAGACAATCACTGAATAACTACACACAAGCATCAAGTACATGTGTACTGTTATTAACAAGGGCTGTCTACACTTGCACTGCATGTTCCTGTGCAACACATAACCTGCATGCTGACATGTGTGCAGTGATGTTTTTCCTTGTGAAATGGTCACCCACCCTAAAACAGTATTGTGTATGCGTTGGATTGCAGGTGTGTCTGTGTTTGTATCTGCTGTACTGAGGAGTGTGCCTGTGTGCATGTGCACCTGTGTGCATGTGCGCCTGTGTGTATGTGTGCATGTGTGCCTGTGTGCATCTGCGCCTGTGTGCATGTGCACCTGTGTGCATGTGCGCATGTGTGCATGTGTGCATGTGCGCCTGTGTGCATGGGCACCTGTGAGCATGTGTGCATGTGTGCATGTGCGCATGTGTGCATGTGTGCATATGCACCTGTGCACATGTGCGCATGTGTGCATGTGTGCATGTGCACCTGTGTGCATATGTGCATGTGGGCATGTGCGCCTGTGTGCATGTGTGCATGTGCGCCTGTGTGCATGTGTGCCTATGTGCGCATGTGTGCATGTGTGCATGTGCACCTGTGCACATGTGCGCCTGTGTGCATGTGTGCATGTGTGCATCTGTGCCTGTGTGCATGTCTGCATGTGTGCATATGTGCCTGTATGCTAATATCATGTACACATTTGTAAACTGTGTTTCCTATCTTCCTCTCACAGGTTCTGATGTTGCTCTGGTGGAGTGC
This sequence comes from Protopterus annectens, assembly GCF_019279795.1. NCBI lineage: Eukaryota > Metazoa > Chordata > Ceratodontiformes > Protopteridae > Protopterus > Protopterus annectens. The sequence continues at coordinate 1,555,515,381 of NC_056729.1, read as the reverse complement.
AGCAGGGAACCTGAAGCCACTGCTGGGAATAGTGCTAATGATGATACATGTGTAATGGCACAGGGAGGTGTGACAGGGTCTGTCATTGGTCATCCAATTGACAGTACACAGCAGTCAACCCCATCAATGCGCACAGTCATCCTGCTGATACATCCATTGTCACCAATGTCCTTAGCTGAGGGACAGCATACAGTGGGCATTGACCAGGGTAGTGTGGTATCATTGGCACATGCATCCCCTCACAGCAGCCATGGCCAGATTCCTGATATGGTACCACACTGGCAGATGTCCAGGGGTTCTCATGGGAGCATCCATGGTCATACTGCCCCTGTCAGATGTGCTCACAGAGGTCTATCAACCTCAGCTATATTCCAGGCTGTAATGCAGGCACAGGCACGTATGGAACGGTACACCAGACACGGTCTGAGGGAGCTTAGAGCACATCGCACCACTATGAATGACACTATGCGTGACGTTGCGTCTGCTATCCATAACATCACCGAGGTCATTGATAGACGTTGGGGGGACACATTAGATCTGTTCCACAACTACATGTCCAGGAGCCAGGACAGTGCAGGACTGTTGAGGCGTCGATGTGGACGTCTGCCAGCAACATTATCAGCTGCCAGTCGTCGCGGACGACAACAAACCTGCAGCCGCTCCCATAGTGCCAGTACCAGCCCCAGCAATGCTGGGTCTGTGCTGTCATTAGACCATCCTAGAAGACCACATGCACGTGGCTCTGGACAGTCCCAGCAGGGACATGTGTCCAGTCAACAACCCACTGCTTCTGATGCCAGTACCCAGTCTGGCTTAGTACCTGATACTGTCCGTAGCACCCCTGCCAGGCACAGGTACCGTGTCCGTGGCCAGAGACAGTGACCTGTATGACCTGGCAGGTACAGTCTGTGGCTGTCCACAAACACCCATATATGGCAGCCACATGGTGGAACTGTGTGCATGGATACACACACACATAATGCTAACACCTAGGGCTAACACATACACACACACATCGCAGCAACGTTGCCCCATCTTGTACTGTTGTCCCTCACTAACACACACACATACATGTCGATTGGATGTGTCAATGGCAGACTCTGGCAAACCAAGTACACACCCTGTACATATGATGAAACTGTGCCACCTCCTGCCATCTGTAACATTGATGCTGGAACAGGATAGCATGGTACTGATGCACAGGGTGACTACATAGCACTGTAGTAATATTATCATGTTGTTAACAGTACAGTGTAATGATATTGTTGTGGGTATATTCGAGCATGCATGATGCATTAACTATTTTTGTCATTGCAGTTTTGTATACACCAGTGTTAATTCCCAAAGTGTACTGTCTGCACATGTGCCACATGGCTGTTGTGTGTACCTGTGCCTGCATGTGTTGGGGTGTGGACAGTACATGTGTGATGTTTGCATCACTGATTTGCAGGTGTACATTTGTGAACATGGTCAGCATGGAACATGACATGGTTTGACAGTATGCTGTGGGTGATACAGTTTCCACATGTCAATGGTCTGCATTCTGGTAGTATACACAGCTTAGATAGCCTGACATTCAGTGGTCATTACACGGTGTCTCCTCAACTGATACACAGAAGTAGGAACCTGGTGTCAGTGATATCCCTGCAGTACTACACTATACCAGTAGCCATTGCTACTGAGCCCCACACATCCCTGGGAACAATACCCTTTGGCATATAGCAGTCTCATGTACATGCCATCACACTATGGATATGTCCATCCATGACAGCAAATACATACAGTGGCCTACAATGCATTCTACACATGACACACCTAACCACCACAAGGGTATCATACGGACAGATACCTGTTGTCCAAGTCATGTTATATTGCTGTAACGCTACTGTGGCATTGTCATCGGCATGCAGTTAACAATATTCCAACAGTACCATGTAGGTGGTAGCACCCATCATGTAGAACGGGTAATGGTGTGTACATGTGGGCAGGTGTTATCTTGTCTGTCATGTGATATTCACATTTCCAAAGGTATTCTGCAGTCCCTCTGTGTATCACCTAAGCAAGAAGGTGTCTGTATGCATATCGGCAGCAGTTGCCATACACCTACACTGGATGGCCATCACTCACAGACTTTGCTGTGTTTTAACATGTCTGACATATACTGCAGACATGAACTGTCACCCACATTAATCTATCAAAGCTTTCAAGGGTGTGTGTCACATACATACATACATGTATGGCCTAAGGTCTGGTAAGCTGCGGCACATGGTGGCAAAGGTAACAACTGTATTCATATGGGGCAGGCTTCACACATAGGAACTAAATAGGTCACAGGTACATATCTGTATGTGGCAAACACATACCTGATGTGTGCATGGCAATTACTGTTATAATAATAGATCATACAATAATGAAAGCAAAACACACAACACATTCACAAACTGTGTGACAAACGCACACATGGCATTTGTAGGATTCTAACCCCTACCTAACTAGGTTATGGCATTTGAGGGAGATGCATTAGCACAGCATGCTATTCGCATTACTGGATGATTTCTCTTAACCTGCTGTATTTATAGGGTGCTGACATCATCAGTCTTTCCAAAGAAGAATGTACATCTTTTAGTGTGTTATCCCAGTCTTCAAAATAGCCATTCCTTTCACAAAGAATTGCAGACATACACACACCCCTGCCCCCCCCCACACACACAGCGTTTGCAGGATTCAAACCCCTACCTAACTATGTTATGATACTTGATACAGACGTATTAGCACAGCCCGCTATTCACATTATTGGATGATTTCCTTTCTCCTGCTGTATTTATAGGGTGCTGACATCATCAGTCTTTCCAAAGAAGAATGTACATCTTTAACTATCCCTCAGTATGGGGGATAACAATATCTGTGCATTCACAGAAACCTAGTTCAGGGTCACATATGCACACTGGCACTGCCAAGTTATGTTCTATACCATGCTTTGTGACCACAGGACTTGTGACACAGAACACAAGTAGGGGGTGTATCCATATACATCACAGATACACACACCTCTGGGTTGGTCCCACTGCACTAAGCATGACAGGCCATACATATACACCTACCATTGTGCAAAACTGCTTTTTTGGTTTGATGTGTAGTTCAGACCACCCACCCATACCCAGTAACCACACTTGGCTTTCCTGGGAACAGTGTCGGATATGAAGGTCTTCACACACACCATTATAGTGGTTGACTTCAGGTACACAAATATTGACTGGGGATACTACTTAAGCCGTCAACATTACCCTACAGCCACTACGATTTGTGAATCCATGTGCTATGGCACAACCAGTCACCACACCCACTAGGGGGAATACATATTGGACCTGATCATCACCAACATGGGGACTCTATGTTCCACACCAGAGGTAGAACTGTCATTGGTAAGATCAGACCATGATCAACTTTCCCTGGACATCCATATCCCGTCCCCACACCCAGCCAAGGAAATCACTGTAAAGAATTCCTCAAAAGCAGACTTTGCACTTGTGAAGACTGGGGTGGAATACTTCAGAGGCCCTGTGCTGGAGGTTAATACAGACCAATCTGCAGAATTATTTACAAATGCATTGTATGAGCAGCTGCAGGTATGCATTGATCATGCTATCCCACATAAAACCATGACTCCTCCAAAACAGGAGACCTGTCTGGTTGACCCCAGGCATATATAAGCTGTACAACAGAAGGAGGAGGCTACTACATAACAGAGCAATATCCCACAGACCCAGATAGATCATAACCTCTCCTTTGCTAATCACATTGACAGAGAGTCATTGCTAAGAACTTTGTATAGCCCTCCTTCTCACATGGGTGTTTGCATGTAGATCATGTGAGGTCATTGTGGCCCTCTACTACTCACTCATCAGGACCATGTTTGACTACAATGCTCCTTTTGGGGTGCACCTTACCCAACACCTGCGGCAACTACAGTGAATACAACAGTACCTCCCCAAGAGAATCATGGGCTACACACAGATGTCCTATGCAGTTCAGCTAAAGGATCTCCAGCTCTACTCAGTTGCTTAACGCCTACTCAGAGGTAATCTATGCCTGACGTACACAGCCATTTTAAACCCAGAAGTAATGGACATGCTCCACCTCATAACATCCAAGACCCTTACAGCTATACACTCCAGGGACGTAAACCTCAGCACAAACATAAATAGGACATGCTGCAGGGACAGATTCATTACTCACAGGCTCCCCTCACTCTGGAATTGAATCCCAATTAAAGTTAGACATAGCCCCTCACCAACCCTCTTCCAACAAAATACAGCCGCATGGATGGGAAATTGCAAATTCACCCCTGAGATCTCCACTGTGTCCCTGCTTGACAGAGGCACAGCAAAGTAGCCTTAAAGGGTGCCTTCTGTGACCTACTTTACAGAGGCACAGTAGGCTACTCTACTGGGGAGGCAGACGCCAAATACACTCTGCCTAGGCTTATGAATTCCCCAGGGCACACAGCCTAGTATCGACCTCTGCACCTATGTTTATGTTGGGGATGCACAATATTTGTTGCTGCTACTGTTTGCAGTTCTTTATTGCCATAGCTTTCACAGTTTCTGTGAACAACGTGTGTATCTGCGTAACATGTTTGATCATGACAGGGTTCTGGTATATTAATATATGTGTCTGTTGTCATTTAACTGTGTGCACAGGGCGGATTGCTTGATCGTGGGAGATTCCTGGCTTAACACATACAACTGCCAGATATGTGTGACTGACTGCTATACTCAGACATGGCCTAAGTGTGTGAGCATGCCCAGTTCAGGCTTTCCATGGTTTGTTGCCTGACATGTGTCTCATTTATCCAAGTGTGTGAACATGCCCAGTGTGACCTTTCCATATGTTGTGATCTACATTTGTGGTTGTGTGTAAACATGACCAATATTGACATTAATACTGTGTGTGTTGGAAGTCATATTGTGTTCTTAGTGCCAGACTCCTTTGTGTCATAACTCAACAGGGATTATGCTGTGCTTGCAGGGTTTCCATGGGATAGTTTGCAAAGACTTGGCAACATTCTCTCATACTGGCTGAACACTGCAATACTGTCATGTTGTAGTGGTTCACTAATTTTACTATGGTGCACAGTATCATGGGTTTGAGTCCCATCACTGCTGTAAATGCTCATACTGAGCAGACCAGACTAGTTAAGGGCCAGTTGGGCAACTATGAGCATGCTGCATTTTGTTCAGCTATGGCCTACTTAAATCAGGCTTGTCCAACATTCCTGTGTATTCACCAACTTGGGTGGACATTGGCAAACATTACTCCACAGTGACCACAGTTGTACTACTTGGTGTGTGTGATTCTGTTCATAGGTTCATACTAGTTTATCTGCCCTAAGGCATTTATAATCCTAGCAAGAGTGTGTTTGGCTTTCAACACACATTGTAAGTGGAGTTTGCCATTACATTTTTCATGGTTAGTATACTGTGCCCCTGGCTAACAGTGGCATAGAAGTGATACCCAGGGTAAACCTACAATCTCCCATCCACTCATCAGGATTCCTCTTGAAGAGAGTCAATGAGGGACTCTGGCTAACCTGGAGTGGGAGTTTACTCAAGAGTGGGGGGAGCCTCTGGGTTATGGATCTGTTACTCCAGCATGTCCTATTTATTTCAGTCCTGAGGTTCAGGTCTCTTGAGCGCGTAGCTTGATGGGATTCTGATTTTCCAAGGTGCGGCATGTCCATTGATTCCAGGTTGGACATCGCTTTATACATCTGGCACAGATCGCCTCTGGGCAGGCAGTATGCCACTGAGTGGAGCTTTAACCGGGCAGTGAATGGCATGTGTTTGAGCCCTTTGATCCTCCTGGTGAGGTACTTTTGTGGTCTTTCCAGCTGCTGCAGGTGTCTGAAAAGGTACATCCCACAAGGGGCATTGTACTCAGTTATGGGCCTGATGAGGGATGAGTTAAGAGGCACAATGACCTCCACTGATGTAGATGTGATTACCTTCATGATTAGGTGGGCTATATGAAATGTTTCTCTGAACACTTTGGCCACATGGTTGTCGAATGTGAGATTGCTATCGACTTGGGTCCCCAGGTCCCTTATCACTTCTTCCATACTTAATGGGTTACCACATATGTAGTAATTTGTGGGCACTTAAGTTTTGACAAAGGGGAGGACTATACACTGTTTTGTGTTTAGCTTGAGGACATGGCTCTGGCACCAGTTGTCTGTTTCTATGAGGCCCTTTTGTAGGATGCTTGTGTCAGCTGGAGGGTCAATTATGGCGCCCAGTTTGCAGTCATCTACAAACTTGTTCACCAACAGTCCTTCTGTGTTGGCCTGTACCTCTGAGAAATATATACCAAACAAGGAAGGTCCCAGGACTGAGCCTTGTGGGATGCCACTTGTAGCTGGTTTGTGGTCTGACATGGCTCCAGCATTTCAGACCATGTGGGTTCTGTCCTTGAGCCAGTTTGCAACCCATCTAGTGACATAGGGGTTTCTATTGAAGCTGGTGATCTTATCTATGATGACCAAGTGGGGTACTGTATGGAAGGCTTTTGCAAGGTCCAGGTAGGCTGTGTGGACCACCATCCCCTCGTCAATGGCCTTGGTGACTGTTTCAATTGACTCAACCAGGTTTAAGAGGCAGGATCTTCCCTTAACAAAGCCAAAATGGGTAGAATCCAGTGTCTGTGTGTCCCCAATATGTTTATTTCTGAGGTCCAGATCCTTTCCATAGCTTTGCAGACCAACCTAGTCAGGCTTCTGGGGTGATTGTTTGCAGTATCCGTTGAGGCACCACCTTTGTGGAGAGGGTCCACAGTTGCTGTACACTGCTCTTTGGGTACATATCGTGTGTTAAGGCTGACATTGAACAGTGGTTTTATGTGTGTGTGTTCAATTCTTCTTGGGGTTCATGTTGGACACAGCCCATTGATGCTATGTGTTTTGCTTTGGAGAGGCTGGCTGTTACCTGAGCATCTGCGATGTCAGGGGGTCAGCACTCTGCTGGGATAGATATTTGCCCTTTTGGTGGGGAGGGGGTGGAGAAGTTTGCACTGCACCTGTCAGCTTGGATGTTGGCAATGTCTGTGGGTTTGTTGTATTGTTTGTCATTTTGGACTAATTCTGAACATGTCTGGGGATTCCCACACAGGTTCCTACAATAAGTAAAGAATGCCTTGTGATTATCCTTGGTGTCCTGTACGATTTTTATCTCACAGATGGCCTTAGACAATTTTATGTGTGGATGTTGTTTTTCAATAATACTGGTCAGAGATGGCTTCCCTTTTTGTGATTTGGATCTATCATATAGTAGCTTCCTCCTTGTATTGTATGGTTTGTTTATGGCTGGGGTCCACCAAACAGGATGCCTGCCTTTGGAGGACTGGGTCTTGGTTTTATTTTGGATTGCATGATCCATGCATTCCTGATGGTGTTCATAGAATGCGTTTATGAAGGGTTATGAGGTCTGGGCCGTATTTTCCACAGACACAGGGGCTGTGAAGAATTCCACCTCAGTTTTGAGGTGTGTGACATATGCTTTAGTGAACATTTTTCACTGTGGCTTTCTGGCCATGGGCTGGGGTGGGGATGTGAATATCCAGTGAGATTACTATCTGGTGTGATGGTACCAGTGAGGGATACACTTCTGGTCTTGGGCATGGAGTCCCCATGTTGGTGATGATCAGGTCCAGTATGTTTTCCCCTCTTGTAGGAGTGGTAGCAACTTGTTCCATAGCATTTTGGTTTATAAATTCTGGGAACCTTTGGCCTAGGGTGTTGGAGCTAGGGTAATGCTCCCAGTGTATGTTTGGGTAGATGAAGCCACCCAATATAATGGTGTTTGGGGAGATCTTCATAATTTCATGTGTTCTCCAGTCAGCCAAGTGTGGTTCCTGGGTTTAGAAGGGTGGTCTGTAGCAGGCTATGAACTGGAAGGCGGTTTTACCCACTGTTGGTTACACATGGGTAGTCTCTGATGCTTCATACTGTGCCACCAACCTGGGGTTGTGGGTATCTTTGACAAATATTGATACTCACCCTCCTTTTGTAGTTTGTTCCATGTTTTGCAGCTGTAAAGCATGGTATGAGGTGTACCTGTGAATGCTAGGGTGCTCTTGGGAGCCTTGAACCAGGTTTCTGTTACTGCACAGATATCAACATTCTCCATGCTGAGGAGTGTTTGGAGTGCGCGCATCTTGCAGTTTAGATTTCTGGCATTGAGTAGCATTACTTATACTTTCTTATCCCTTGTGATACCTATGGAGGTGGGTTTGTCTTTGATCCTTACCTAGAAAAGTCACTATGGTGGTGACAAGAGCCTTTGGCAATATCCAATAGGCCACAGGTGATAGGTGAAATCCATCCCTAGCAAAGCATCATGTCTTGTCGAACATCTCATCCCAGGCTGACAGGCATTGAATCCCCTTTCACTGACACCAATACTTAAGCCAATTGTTGTAATTGATCATCTTGTCTTCATATTGTGGCCTCATGTTTGGTGAGGGTAGGAAGCTACTGAAGGTAATCAAGTTTGCATATACAACATGGTGGTAAATGCTGTTTAGCACTACCTTACATTGCTTAACACATGGCAATCATGCCTCAGGTGTTGCTGCAGGGTTGCCTATGTTGGATGCGCATACTGCACTCCCTATACATGTTTGGAAACAGGTAGTGTCAAGTTAGCCATCCCTTTTACTATATGTGCAAGTCAGAGAGAGGTATCATTTCCAGGGTTCCTACTGAGCCAGTGTATGTGCTATGCATTTCCTCTTTGCCAAGGCCAAGGCATACTGGGCACGCCTCCGTCTGCCTACTGGGGCAGGCTCAGGTTGTTCCTCCTCCGAGTCATGCTCTGCCTGTGATGGCCTTGGCACTGGTGGGGGGCTGTTTGGCCCAGGCCTATGCTGGTCCTGTTGCAGCTGTTTTCGCAGGATCATATTATGTAGCGTAGCACATACCATGACAATTTGGGTACATGTAGTTGATGAGCATTGCAAGGCTCCACTAGCTGTGTCCAGGCACCAGAACCATGACTTGAGCAACCCAAACACACGCTCGATTACATTTCGTATTTGTGCGTGTGCCTCATTATGGCATTCTTGTTCAGGGGTGTGTGTGCATTTCTGATGGGTGTCATCAGCCACGGCTCCAGTGCATAGCCAGCATCCCCCACTAAGTGACCATGTGGGATGTCCCCATTGGCAAATGTCTGGTACAGCTGCGTCAGATGCCAGATATGGGAATCATGGTAGCTTCCAGGGCAGCCAGCACACACATTCATTATTATGCCCTGGACATCACACATGACCTGGTAGTTGATGGAGGGGAAGCCCTTGTGGTTAATGTAGGCCCTACCCCGCTTACCGGCTGATGCTTTGATGTGTATATGCGTGCAGTCTATTGCACCCACTACCTCAGGGTATTCTGCTATTTGCTGGAAGAGACGCATATTGCTGGCCAATACCTCATGGGAATTGGGGAAATATACATGATCACCGACATGTGCTGACATGGCATCCAGGAAGTGATGCAGTACCCTGGATGCTGATGCCTGTGATATCCCCATCATATCACCAGTTGGTCTCTGAAAGGTACCTGTTGCTAGTATTCTTAGGCCAACACATACCTTGGTTTCCACTGGGATGGGTTCCCCTCTGTTAGTTCTGTGTGTGATGCGTGGCCTGCACAGCTCCACAATTTGCTGCAGGAGGTCTCTGTCCACTCTATAGCGCTCCACTATCTCCAGCTCATGTAACCCCTGGTAGGTGACCCTGGGCCTGTACACTCTTCTCCGTCTCCTCACTGTGGGTTGTCCGGCAGCATTTGCATTGTCACCACCCTCAGCATGTTGCATATGTTGTCTTATAACAGCAATGGCAGCCCCTAGCATTTTTTGTCTGAGTGAAGCTTTTTCAGTTTTCACTTCTAGTAGCATACTCCAGTGTTTCAGTGTCTCTTGTGAGAAACAAACTGCACTGTTGTTTGCAGAGTTTTAAGTGCTGGGCTGGGCTAGGCTAGTGTTCTGCCTGTGTTATTGCCTGATTCGGATTGTTTTCACCTGCTAGCTCTACTAGTATCACCTGGTAGCTTTCTGCTATTTGTTGTGCTTCCTTTTTCTTTCTGTTTCCTCAGGGGGAGTGACACGCATACAAGCGCAAACACGCTCACAGCAGCTCACACACGCGCATACATGCTTAGACGGACTAAAACTTGCTTATTCGGGCTAAAACGCGTGCACACCAGCGCAAACAAGTTTACAGGTCTTCCAACAGCCTTATAAATGCTTACTCCGGCTTAAACGCGCGCACTCTGTCTTACTCAAGTTTACAGGCGCGCACACGCGCGCATACCTGCTCAGCAAGAAACTTTGGTGTTATCCACAGTATACACCTTCCATTTTTTGGCTTTCCCTGGCCTACCTGTTGACACACCCCTTTCCATGATGTCTAACTGACACCTAACAGATGCCACTGTCCTCCAATGAGCTGCACTACTTTCATACATACCCCCTTGTGATGTCACCTATCTCCTACTCTGTTCCTCCCCATATCCTACTCCTACACTCCACTGATTGTGCTCATTTGCTATGTAAAAGTGCGACTCACTATCCTAACACTCATTTACATAGGATTGCCTACTAATGCTTGGTTACATGTCTTAGACTGGGCTTCTCCCCTTAGCAACCCCTACTCGGTGGCCATGTTGTCTTCAGCCTGCTATTCCCTTACATTGAAATTTGACAATTTTCATAAATTCCATGTTTGTGGCTTTTATTGCCTTATTTTATGATTTTTATAGCGCACCCCGTTTGCACTGCGCTGTTCTACGCTTAAACATCGGAAATCGGTGAAAAAAAAATATTTTTATTTTAATTTTGCATCAGGGAAACTTTCCAATGGCTGTATATTTGGCCATTGGCATGCTTCCTCAACCATATGCAACCTTTATTTGGAGCTGACAAGGCTCCATTGTGCTATTTGCAGAACGGTACTCAGTTGTCAACTGAGTACATTTCTGCAGCTAACACGTCTCCTACTCGGACAGGTTTCTGCTTCCTGGATCGCAAATTTACCTCATTTGCATGCCTTTCAGCTGCAAGTGAGGTGATTTGCATATCACAGCCCTCTCCATGTAGGAGACGTGTTAGGAGCTCTCTTACACGCCCCTACAGGCTGTTTGTGGATCGCTCGTCGGACATGATGGCTGCATGGAGTCTTACTCTATTCGTAGACTCCGTGCAAGCCATCGTGAATCCGGCCCATCATTTTCAGATACATTTCAAATCATATTTTAACCATCTTTGTTGATATACAATGAGACATATCACAAATTTTACTGTATGAAACATGACAGGATTCAGAACCAGTTAGTGCACAGCATTGTGAAAAAAGGACAGTGACATGTACAAGGTGGTGATTCATAGATTCGTAGGTGATTACTATGCTAACCACCTTAAAGGGCCTTTTTAAGCGTAGCCATGCTTCCCAAAGGTATTTGACAGGGTTTGATACCCCTCATTTTATAGGCGGTATAGCTTGGGTAGGACTGGTTGAGCACTCATAAGCTACCTCTTTCTAAAAGGGACATAGGTATCAGACCATTGCACTTGAGTAAGCACAGAGAGGAACTTTGTTTCAAATGAATGGCTAGCCTGTTACAGGAAGGGTCAGTCTCTGAGGCACAAACCTGTCCCACCAACATGTCTTATTTATGTTGCAGATGAGCTTTAGGTCCCTAGATGATATGTTTCTATTGATATTTGTTTTGCAAACATGTAACAGGTCCATAAGGGCTGGATCAGAGAATGCATTGAAGGTCAGGCATAGATCGCCTCACAACAGTCTTTGGGAGATCGAGTACAAGGATAAGGCTTCAAGAAGGTCTACATAGGACATGTTGTCAACACCATGTATTTTTTGTGAGGAATCTCTGTTGATGCTCCATTTGTTGCATATGCCCAGTCAGGTACATAGAGGTGTAGGGGGGAGCATTGCACTCAATGATTGGTCTAATGAGGGCCATGTATAATGACACTTATTTGGACCAAGATACTGTACCCCTACTTATAAGTTGCACAATGTAGAATGATTTCCTTACTAAAGTAGACACAGGATGGTCAAAGGACAAGTCAGTATCTACATGCATTCCCAAATCCCTGACCACATGGTCAGCTCTTATGGATGTATTATCAATGCAGTACTTTTTAGGGGAGATGATCTTTCCAAAAGATACTGTTATGCATTTTCTGGCATTGATTTTTAGACCGTGACTCTAGCATCAGTTATTAGTTTGTGTCAGGCTTTTTTTGTGGACGATTCAGAGACGCATCTAGCATGAGCCCAGTACAAGGGAAATAGCATGGTATGCAAATGACTGTATAATGACATGCAAATAAGTACTAACATGCAAATGAGATATTTCACATATGCAGAGGTGTGATTCAGAAATGTATAGGTTTAATGCAAAGAGCAGCAATGCTCATCTGTTCTGAATGCCAGGATGTTCTGGTGTGCAGGAGCTGCATTGGTGCTGTGATGGTAGCAGTGCTTTCAGACAGGAGTGGTGTGATTCCATCATGCACACCTTTTTCCTGTTTAACCCAGGACACTCTTTGTCACCATCAGTTCTTCATAGCTTGGATGTAATCAAAGGTGTTTAAGGGGGCAGTTGGAAAAGGCAGAGTCCCTTTGACTTCTATCTGTGGGTAAGTTTTCTGTTAAGTAGTCCATTAAATACAAATGTTCCCAGGAATGTTTACATTCTGTGCAGGGTTTGAGATTCATTAGACAATTTCCCATGTTTTTCATTCTTGTAGGAGGATTGCATTTTTTTTTAAATTTAAAAGAGTGGTGAAACTCTGGCAAAAAATTGTGTGAAGAAAAAAATTGAGGATATTAATAACATAAAGAATACAAAATTGAATATAATTATGTATAGATATTATAAGAATAATAAGAAAGAAATTTTGAGAAGGGTAAATAAGAATGGGATCATAAGAAGTTACTAGGCTAATAGCCCTAGGGCCATTACAAGCCTAGCAAAGTTCTACCCTTATTTCCACAATCAGTACCTATTTCACTTGTCCAAGAGGGGCACATGTGGAACACCCGTGGTGAATTTATGGTTACCCATCCAATCATCCAGACTGCATTTGAAGAGGGCCAATGAGGTGTTCTGTTTGACATGAAGTGGGAGTCTGTTCCAAAGGTGTGATAACCTCTGGGAGACAAGCCTGCCCCTCCAACAGGTTCTATTAATGTCACATACCAGGTTATGGTCCTTAGAGCGAGTAACCCATGTACTATTTGACTTGCGGATATGCAGCATTTCCAATAAAGCAGTATCAGAGATTGCCTTAGATGCAAGGCAGAGATCTTCTCTGAGTAGTCTGTATAAAACAGAATAAAGTGACAGTGATTTCAGATGACCCGCATAGGACAGACGCTGAAGACTTTGAATTTTCCTTGTGAGGAACCTCTGTGGTCTCTCACTGCAGGTGCTTGGAAAAGTACATACCACAAGGGGTGTTGTACTCAGTTATTGGCCTGATGAGGGAGGGGCACAGGGAGGTTATAACTTCTTTTTTTCTGGAGGCAATGCCCTTACTTATGCAATGAGCAATATAGAATGCCCTTCTTACCACTGTGGAGACATGATGATCAAAGGTAAGATTGCTGTCAACCTGTGTGCCCTGGTCTCTCACCACTGAGTGCATACTTAGAATGTTGCTTTTGATGTGGTAGTTAGCAGGAACATCGGTCTTATGGAAAGGGATGATAATACATTTTTTGCATTGAGTTTAAGGCCATGACTTTGGCACCAATCATTTGTTTAAGACACTTTTGTAGGATGTTGACATCATTTGAAGATTTTATGACCACTTCCAGTTTGCAGTCATCAGCAAACTTTGTCAGCCACAGACCTTTAGTTTTTGCTTGTACTTCAGAGAAATAGATTCCAAACAGTAAAGGTCCCAGGGCTGAATCCTGTGGAACACCACTGGTTACAGGTCTGCTGTTGGAGGTGGATTCCCTTATTATGACTATATGTGTTCTGTCAGTGAGCCAGTTAGCGACCCATCTAATGATATAAGGGTTGATATCTAGCTGGGTGAGTTTGTCAATGATGCCTGAGTGGGAGATAGTGTCAAAAGCCTTGGCTAAGTCTAGGTAGGCTGTATGCACAGATTTTCCATTATCCAGAGCCTTGGTGACTGTTTCAAAGAGGTCCACCAGGTTTAACAGGCATGATCTCCCTTTGACAAATCCGAACTGAGTAGGGTTAATTGTTTGGAGATTACCTATATTTTTGTTGATAAGGTCCATGATGATTCGCTCCATGGCCATGCAAATAAGGCTAGTCAGGCTAATAGGGCTATAGTTACCAGGGTCAATGGAAACACCACCTTTGTGCAAGGGAATAATGATTGAAAACAGTACCCAGTGGTGTTGCTAATTCTTGTTGCAGCCCATCTAGGGATGTTATCAGGTCCCATAGATGTTGTGCTTTTGGCCTTAGTGAGGGCATTCTTTAGAGATACAACGTGGGGGACAGGTAGTAGTGATGTCATAGGGTACGTGTGGCAGGGACAGGGGAGTGAAGTTTTCACAGAACCTGTTAGCCAACAGGTTAGCTACGTCCACAGGCTCAGTATATGTGGTATCATTAACTACCAGCTCGGCACAAATCAGGGAATTTTAGGTTATGGATGTAACTGAAGAACGCCTTATGGTTGTCCTTTCCTTAGTTGGGGAAGCTAATCTGGATTCATAATTTGCTTTGGAGGACTTTACAAGAAGTCTTATTTGCTTGTTTAAGCTGAGGAGTGAGTGTTTCCAGTTTAGGGCTTGTTCCCTCTTACTCTTAGACAGCAATTTCTTCCTCTTATTATAAAGCCTTTTAATGGCAGTTGTCCACCAGGCAGGTTTGTTCTTCCTTGAGAACCTTGTTTTGGTCTCATCAAGTACGGCCAAATTAATGCATTTATACAGATGTTTGTATAAAGCATTGGTGTACAACTTGGCACAGCTGCAAGTTCTATCTGAGGGAGGAGGTGCAGTGAAGCTATTTATACCATCCCTCAAGAGACTGCAATCTGCTTTGGAAAAGATTTTTAGTTTAGTTGCTGCTGGGGGGCATCAGGTGTGATAGTTACTTCAAATGAGACCGATTTGTGGTCATTTATCACCAAGGGAGACCCCACAGTGAGGGTGCTACAGTGGTCCCCCATATTGGTAAGCACCTTATCCAGGATGTTGGCATCCCTTGTGGGAGAGTCAACCAGCTGGTCTAGGGCATTGGAGTTAAAGAAGTCGAGGAACCTTTGGGCAAGTGAATCTGAGCACAAGTAATTTACCCAGTGAATGGATGGGTAGTTAAAGTTGCTCAAAACCATGGTGTTTGGATGTATCTTGATAGAGTCAAATAGATCCAAATAGACAGAGTGGGTGACCTGATTAATGGAGGGAGTCCTGTAGCTGGCAATGACTTAAATATCTGTCCTTCCAACAGTTAATTGCACCTGAAGTGTCTCCAGGGAATCATACTGTTTAACCAATCTGGAGGTGTACTTATCTTTAATGAATATTGATACACCCCCTCCTTTAGTTTTCATGCCTTCAGTTTGTGGTCTGAACATGTGGAAGGAGGTGTAACCAGGTATAGCCGGGGTGCTGTCCACAGCCTTGAACTAGGTCTCTGTGACTGCACAAATGTCTGTGTCTGTCAAGGTAAGGACTGCTTCCAATGAATGCAGTTTCATGGTAAGGCTCCTAGCATTTATCAGCATAACCCTGAGCTTATTTTTAGATGGAATTTTTCCATCAGGAATTTTGTCCTTGAAACACTGCCTAAGAAAAAGGAATTAGGGGGGTGGCAAGAGCCTTAGTCAGTAGCTGAAATCCCAGGGGTGACAGATAAAGACCATCTCTGTCAAAGCATTGCGGTCTGTCAATCATGTCATCCCAGGCTGACAGATACTGGATCCCCTTAGAATGACACCAGAAACTAAGCCAATTATTGAAGTCAATCATTTTCTGTTTGCATTGAGGCATCATCCTAGTTGAAGGTAAAATGTTGCTTAAGGCTAGGGACATACCTGCCTGAGACACATAGTCCAAGAGCTCAGTCACAATTCTCTTCATATAGTCCAAAGAGGTACATCTCAAGTCATTCACATCAACATGGACTATGATGGAGTTCAAGTCATTCACATCAACATGGACTATGATGGAGTGATAACAGTACCTTATGTGTATCCGTAAGTCTAACTCTTCACGCACTACCCACTCAAAAAGCCTGATTCTAATATGTGACATCAACAAAACCTGCTGGAGAGACAGGTTTGTCTCCCAGAGGCTGCCCCGTCTCTGGAATAGACTCCCCATACACGTCAAACAGAGTACTTCACTGACCCTCTTCAAGTACAACCTTGATGAGCGGATGGGTAACCACAACTTTGTCCCAGGGGTTCCACCTGTGTCCCTCACTGACAGGGGTGACAGGTGCTGACTGAGGTTTCTTTTTGGGGATAAACTCTTGGCTAGGCTTGTAAGGGCCCCAGGGCCATTAGCCCAGTAACCTCCTATGATCCTATGATCCTATGTTGTTGAGAGACTTGAGTGCATGTGTGATATGGCGGATTCTCACACCTGACAGACAGCTGACCTTGACCTTTTCCTTATCCAGCCAGCTGGTATATTGCAAAAAAAAAATCAGAATATGGTTGTGGAAGAAGGGCAGAGTCAATTATAGACAAATAACAATAAGGATGTTATAAGAAAAATGATAAACAGTAAGAAATAAATGTGTCTATATGTAACATTTTTATTTTCTCTTAAATAAGGACCCCCTACTCTTTTTGATAAGCAACCTGGGATCTTTTACATCCACCCAAGCTGCCACTAACTCAGACAAATGAGACCTTGGTTTAATGTCTCACTCCAAGGACAACACACTCAGGAGTACAGCACCCCCACAAGGCAAGTGTGCTACTTGTTGGGCCATATAATAAAAGACAGGTATATAGTAAAAGACAACTTGTCGTGGAATTACTTTTACTTTAAAGCAAAAGTGCAAGACAGGCATACAGACAACATGTTATAGAATTACTTTTTTGTCTCATTGTATGTGGTTAGCAATATTTTTCCAATATGTTATGTCTACAAATTGCAGAATATGGTCTGCTCTGCCGGTGTGAGTTTTATTTTCTGTAGTTAATTATTATTATCATTATTACTATTGTATAGCGGTGGTGGTGCTGCAGTAACGTTGTCACCTCACAGTAAGACGCTGTCCGGTTCGATTCTCAGCTAGAGCGTCTTCTGCGTGAAGACATGCGCGAATGGGTGTACCTTCGTTGAAGGCTGTGCATCAGGGCTGGTAACTTGGCACGTAAAAATCAACTACCAATCATTAGCAGACCGGAGTTCCGCTGTGGCGACCCCTAACTGGGAAAAGCCGAAAGACACAACAACAACTATTGTAGCACATGGAGCACCATGATAACACTAACACATCAGGAAAAAGTTAAAACTGTAAGCATTTCCCTAGCATGAGAACCAATCTTAACAGTACTCAGTGGTTTTGTGTCTTTTGGCTTTTCCCGGTTAGGGGTCGCCACAGCGGAACTCCGGTCCGCTAATGATTGGCAGTTGATTTTTACGTACCGGCTTGCCAGGCCTGACGCACAACCTTCACGCATGTTTCCACGCAGAAGACACTCTAGCAGTGGTGTTTAACAAAATCTTGTTAAGGATACCTAAGTGCTGTTAAGATCAAGTCTAGAGGTAGAGACTAATAGTAGACAGTGCCAGCTGGCCAACAGCAGCAGAAGGTGAAACAGCTTTTAAAACTTGTTAGAACATTACTGTGCAGCACTTAGAGACAAACAGTGTGGTAGTTATAACATCAAAGCTTCAGGTATTCGTATACCTAAAGCTCGACATAGGGAAAGCTGAAAATTGTGAACGGCCACTTCCACAAATTTTTTAACAGAGAAAAAATTTGCTTGGCCATTATGGGAAATTTGCGAAGCACCCCACTTGATTCAGGTTGAAAGTTTGTTTTTTTGTTTTGCGGCCAAGTGATTTCTTTCCCTGTGTGGAAGTGGTCATTTGTGGTTTTGAGATTTTGCTATTTTCGCGTCGAACTTTAGGTATTCGAATACCTGAAGCTTCAATGTTATAATATAGACCTGGTAGGTTGGAGTGCATAACAGTTTTTAAAGCTATTTCTACAGATGAACGCTTCATTTCTGCCCTGTTGATACCTCTTAACTGTCCCTGATTTTGCAGAACGTTTCTGCTTTTGCTTTATTTTTTTGCCCTGCCACTTGTAAAATGTTTGATACCATCTCACATAGTAAACTCCTTCAACAACTACACCATCTCAGCCTATCCCCACCTTCATTTCAGTGGTTTAAAATCTACCTATCTGATAGACAGCAAACTGTTAGATGGCAACATATTTTCTCTCCTTACCTCTCTGTTATCTCTGGTGTATCCCAAGGCTAAATTCTTGGTCCCTTCTCCTCAACATTTTCATTAATGTCCTCAATACCTCTTCTTGGCAAGCATCACGTATACAGTATGCTGATGGTTTGACCCTAATATGTTTATCTGGCACTCTGCCGCATATTCTTGAAATCACATAAGAAGCCTTCACCTCTGTTGAAAACTGGCTTCACAATGCCATATTAGTACTCAACCCCCAATTTATTTATTTTATTTTATTTTACATTTGTTTACCGGGATAGTCCAACTGGGCTAGTAGCCTCTTTTCAGAGGAGGACCAGGGAGAAAAGTTCCAAAGTTAGTTACATACTTAGTACATATGTTATACACGGTAGATATCAAACATTTCACACTCATTATGAAAAATAACAACAGGAGATATTAGAATATTTGTAGTATAAGCAAACATTGTTATCAAGTATAACACACATATTACAGAACAATAGGTACAATCCTTTATCATACAACAACTAAGACAGGAAAAACAGAACAGCTAAAAAATAGTTATGTGGTTATATATAGGAACTGATAGTAAGGTGGGAAGAGAAAACAAAACTACTTTTATTTCTCCCAAAGTACATCTAAAGTACATCTGAAGGAAAAATCCAGCTTCAAAATATTCTTACTTAATATAGAGATAGAAATTTTACCCCATACAAAACTGCTTGGTGTGACAATTGATGACAACCTCAGATTTGAACTCCACATTCAAAGAAATATAAATAAATCATTAGGAACTTGGCATGCTTTACACTAACTCTGTTAAAACCACTCCAGCAACCACTAACCTTCTTTCTTCACTTTTATATGGCGGCCATATCCTTATCAACTTGCAGGTATCCATTAAAACTAAATTTAAAATACTGCAACAAAGTTGATAAATTTGCTGCCAAAAAAGAATACTATATACATCACTGCAAGGCCCTTAAAATTTTGAACTGGCTTGAACTACCCCATTACCTGGACTTTGTACAACTAGTTACTGTCTACAGCATCATTTTTAACTCCATCCCTGTCACGCACTAAACACAGCTTTCGTTCCTATCACCCAAACAGAACCCTTCTTTCTAATGATAAATAGCTTATTACCATCTATACACCTCAAAAATCAATTGGAAATAGCCTTTACTGCTACTCTGTTGCCAAAAAATGCAATTCTATTCCACAGGCTATTAAAACTTTTCCCTTATTGTTCTCTTTGTAAAATATTTTTGGTATACCTCTATGCCTAAAAATATTGTTGATTATTTTTGAAATGCATGATTTGCACTTTTTTTTTATGTAATATGTTTGAATTTTTTCTCTGTTAAATGGAGCTTTTCTCCCTGAGTCTTCACTGAAAATGGGCTCTTATGACCCTGTAGGACTTCCCCAGTAAACAAATGTCAATAAATAAATACTGTTAATATTATATTATTATATCATTAGTCTCTTATGGACAGAGGGCATCAATAAAAAAAGTATTATCCTAACACCCCCCCCCACAAATCCCCTAGTTACCCCTCTTATAACATGCCCCGCCCCATTTAGATGCCCATGATATGCAGGGTCTAAGTGGGTTGGGGTGCACAGCTAAGCTTGTAAGGGTCCTAGTGTTCTTTAGCCAAGTAACAACCTATGAAGATATTATTTGGAAACCCCAGGAAATAAATAATGCATAAATGTAAACAGTCAAATATGCTGCGTCTGGAAATAATTGTAGAATATAAAGTAGATTACAAGCAAAAATATATATGTAAATAGCATCCTTGCTTGCACTGAGATTATTATTTGAGAGTCTTTCATCTGTTTAACCGCAGACCGCAGTTACACAATGAATGAATGAATGAATGAATGAATGAATGAATGAATATAATCTTCATAAGGCAGAAAGCTGCAACATATAAAAACAAAGAATAATAATGTGAAGTAATAAAAAGTAAACCGCTGCAAACCAAGTAAAAGCTCCTTCCCAGAGGTAAAAAGTAGATAAATCTGTAAATAGTATAGGGCTGGAGCGAAGCAAATCTAAAATTCAAGCAGTTCAATCGTCATGAGACAGTCCAAGAATCAATTCTGATCGTATTCCCAAAATCACGAAAATATTATAAAACCAGATAAAACTTTATTACATGAGATAAGCGCTTTCGCTATGTATAGCTTCTTCAGATCTCGAAACAACAGAACTAGCAGCAGAAATGAAATAAATACACTTCTCAATTAAACAATTAGTTAATTGGATGGAATGATTTAAAGTGGAATGACAAAAAAGAAAGCAATGACAATAAAAATGCAATGGTAAATAGATAAAAATGTATAAAAAATGTATATGAAAAGCACATAAAAACAATGAAGAAATATCTACATGCATATGCATTTATGTTTTAAAAGGGGTCTAAACATATATATATATATATATATATATATATATATATATATATATATATATATACATCGATGTGATATACGCATGGACAAGTAAATATGTGTAAATAAAAAACATATATGTATATACATATAAAATGCACACATACATAAAAAATATATATATGAAGAAAACATATAAACATAAACATGTATATGGACAAAATGTGTATACATTCATTATATAATGTTCCTACGTCCTCTGGGGAGTTCCAACCCAATCGAACTCTGAAGAAAATGTGGAACTATGTAGACAAACACTAGTTCATAATTTATCGAACGTAACTTTATCACATGATGATGTTAGGCTACTAAGTAAGGGGTTAAATTACATCCCTAAGAGCCATAGTAGGCTCACAGACATGATAATTGATCTGAGATTATTTTGTAGGAATGTTATGCTCAAGTATTTATATAATGATTCAAATACTGGATTATCTCTGAATAATGGTTTCGTTTTCAGAAACTTAAGTGAATATGTACCTATCCATCACCCCTTAGTAGAGGCGTTTCTACGACTGACAGAGGATGAATTGTATAACTATTATGACAATAGTTACTTTAATAGAAGGTCGGTGAAGAATGACAATTTGACCTATAAGGGAAGACAAAGCCTTAAAAAGTTACAGGGAGATTCCACTATTATTATTAGGCCAGCTGATAAGGGTGGCCGTGTTGTTGTTATGAACATGGTGCACTACTGTAACTCTATGTCTAATATGTTAAATGATTAGTTCTATCAAGTCATTACGGTAGATGCTTTAAAAGATGTTATTAGGTATGTCAGTTATACTTTGTTAGATATTTTTAAAAGTCAACTGATAGATAAAGATCTTTATGAATACCTTACTGTGAAAACTCCTGTCACCCCCATTATTCATGGTTTACCAAAAATACACACCCATGAGACCGATAGTTTCTGGTCGAGAGTGGGTCACTGAGCATCTCTCTGTTTATGTAGAGAAACACTTAAGACAAGTTTTGAATAATAATGAATTTGTGTTAAGGGACTCCAAGCAGTTCCTGATGGAATTATATGACTGTGTTAAGTGCCATAATATCTCTGATGAATATCTCTTTGCCACCTTTGACATTCAGTCTTTATTCACAGTTATTCCCAATGCACTGGGACTCACTTATATATGTGAATATCTAAAGGAACATAGCGATTATACCATTGTTAAGATTGATTTGTTGGTACATTTCTTGGAGTTGGTCTTAGAAAACAACTTGTTCATGTTTAATGATATGGTTTATAAGCAGTTAGATGGCGTAGCAATGGGCACACCCTGTGCCAACAGCTACGCCAATATGTTCTTAGCCCATTGGGAGAAACATGTCTTATTTTGTGAGGCCTTGTTTAAGGAACATACTGTTTTTTATCGACGTTTTGTGGATGATATTTTTGTCCTTTGGAAAGGGACAGTGGATCAGCTTAGATCAATGTTCGATATTATGAATAACTTAACTAGTTGTCTTAAATTTACTATAAATTATTCAGCTTATAGGATAGAGTTTTTAGACCTATATATAGAGAGACTATCAAATGGACTTATAAACACAGGAGTTTTTAGGAAAGCATGTTATTGCAACTCGCTACTTATGAGATCGAGCATGCATCCACCACATGTTTTTAGAAATATCATGAAGGGTCAAGCAATTAGAGCCTCTTGGTTAAATCCTACTGAAGGAGGATTTGCAGTAGAATTGGATAACTTAAGAGATAGGCTACTGCAGAGAGGATACAACATCAATGAGATTAGTCGCTCTCTAATGAACACCCACACTCTACGTCCTACAACAGCTACACCATATTTTGGACCACCTTATCCTGCTGGCACCATGAGTAGCCATGTGGTTCAGTCTGGTATTAGGTTCTCAACACTTTTCTCATCTGACTATTATGAAGTCAGAGAGATCATTGGTAAATATTGGTCCGTCTTGCAGGTGGACGATAAATTGAAAAACATAGTAGGTGAGGCACCCAAGTTCCAATATAGGAACAAGAATAACTTGAAAAGGATGCTTTGCTACCCAAAACATGGAATGGCTGGCAGCGTAGTAGGTCACACTAAACCCTGTGGACGTTGTAATTTTTGCTCATTCATGGATACAAGCAAAGCCTTTGTGCATCCTGATTCACAGCTTGTTTTTAGTACGAATGTTGATGCTGACTGCATGACTTGTCATGTGGTTTATTTAGCTGTCTGTCAATCCTGCTCTTGTTTCTATGTAGGAAAAATGAACCGTATACTTAGAAACAGAGTAAGAGAACATATCTACCATATTAAAAAAGGCTCTCCACATAATGCTTTAGCGAAGCATGTTGATCAGTTTGGGAACACACACCATTTCTTATTCAGAGTATTGGAGGTTATAACTCCAACCAGGAGAGGGGGTGACATTAGGACGTACACAGAAAGTAAGGAAAGTGAATGGATTGTTTTATTTAGAGCTGACAGTGGTTCAGGACTCAATGAGAGAGCATCATTAAAACCTAGACTGAGGGGACGCAGGAACATTAGATAATGAATGTATACACATTTTGTCCATATACATGTTTATGTTTATATTTTTTCTTCATATATATATTTCTTATGTATGTGTGCGTTTTATATGTATATACATATATGTTTTTTATTTACACATATTTACTTGTCCTTGCGTATATCACATCGATGTATATATATATATATGTTTATACCCCTTTTAAAACAGAAATGCATATGCATGTAGATATTTCTTCATTGTTTTTATGTGCTTTTCATATACATTTTTTATACATTTTTATCTATTTACCATTGCATTTTTATTAAGTCATTGCTTTCTTTTTTGTCATTCCACTTTAAATCATTCCATCCAATTAACTAATTGTTTAATTGAGAAGTGTATTTATTTCATTTCTGCTGCTAGTTCTGTTGTTTCGAGATCTGAAGAAGCTATACATAGCGAAAGCGCTTATCTCATGTAATAAAGTTTTATCTGGTTTTATAATATTTTCGTGATTTTGGGAATACGATCAGAATTGATTCTTGGACTGTCTCATGACGATTGAACTGCTTGAATTTTAGATTTGCTTCGCTCCAGCCCTATACTATTTACAGATATAAAAACAAAGGCATCAGATATAGTAAGTGATGTAATCACCTCAAAGATTATTTAACCCTTGTTCCCAAGATTAGCTTTTCTGTTAGTAAGAACTTTGTGCTAGGATGGAATCTGAATCAAATAAGAAAACAGATGCATATTAAAGAGTGTCTCTAAAACAGATTGGGTAAATGCATAAGTGGAATGCAGATTATGTAATTAAAAAAATTCAGAAATGATCTTGGAATTTGAGAATGTGGAAGACTGCAGACTTTTGGTTGAGAATGCAGTGACTAATTAAGTAAGCAAGACATTGCAGAGAAAAGGCAGAAAAGTGGATCAAATGGCACAAAATAATGAAGAAATGTAACCATATGGCTAGCCAGTCAAGTCTGAGCAGGTTCTTACTGGCTAGCTCCTCAGTGAAGACTCTCACATCATTTCTAATGTAAACGTTTTAGTGAAGTCAAAAAACTAATGCTGTTGTGAGAAAACTATATGAAAATTCAGGTATTATTTAAAGAAGTTACTGTGGCTTAAATACAGAAGGCATTTGCTCACATCGCAGAATGCAAATGAAAGAAACTCCACAGGGGGGGTCAGTGCCTGGCCTTATTGAAAGGCAGTGTATAGAACTTCACAGATACTCTGTCCATTTGCTACCTGCTGATACAAGTGGGGATACTTTGTGAGCAACACTGATCTGTCAGATCAAGGTGCTCCTATTAGCATTTGAATAGTATCTCTCTTAAAAGGAGTAAGGCGTCCTTTATTTATGCTGATGCAGGGTGGAAGAATAATACATTCTTTACAAAGAGAAGAATTCCAGCAAGCTATGTGAAGCTTAAAACTCAGTGCTAAGGCTGTTATGAGATTAGTGTGTGTGTGTGTGTGTGGGGGGGGGGGGGTAGGAAAGGCAGTTCATCTCTGATAAAGCAATGAAGTATCAAGTGTAACATTAGAATGAAAGGTAAAAAATTATTATTATTGACAGCAAAACAGTCAAACAATGCTGCCAATTCAGGAAGACCCCCAAAGGTATAATACACATAGAAACAATAAATTAACAGTAGGTATTGCTGCCATAAATGCAACTTAAAAACACAGCTATACTTTGTGACAGTTTTAGCTATATGTACTTAGTACTCTGAAAGGCAGAAGGTAGAAAATGGTATGAAACACTGAGAAACTATAAATGGAGAATATGTTGCTGTTCTGAAATGCTCTTAAAATAGACTAGTGGTGCATGGCAGTACCAAGTACATAATTAAGCAGAATCACCAGTCAGTTTTGAACCTGTAAAACATCAAATCTGTTTTGCCTTCTCCCCATTGCTCTGTGGTAGCTGGCATTGGATGCTGTTATGCTCTAGCTCAAGACTAGAGCTTAGCAGTGTTGAGAGGTGCTAGACAAAATTTTGTTAAGCACCTTTCTTACATCAAAAAATTTATTTATTTATTTATTTTTTTTTTTTATTTTACATTTGTTAACCGGGCTAGTCTGGCTGGATACATGTCCATTTTCAGCAGAGGCCCCAGGAGAAAAGCTCCACTATCATATTATACCTTTACAGTTTAAAAAGATACAATAGTAAAAATAACAATAACAATCAATCAAACAGTAAAACAAACAAAATTATGACAAAAGAAAAGTAAAGTAAAATTGAATGTACAGTATTGCCGGGCTTGTGTGGCTTGATACATGTATATTTTCTACAGAGGGTTGAGGAGGAAAGCTCCACTATCATACTAGAGACTATATAATTTAACAGAAACACTAGAACAGAAAAGAATCAAACTTTGTGAAAAAGCAAGATACAATTAAGTATACCGAGTTAGTTGTGAGAGCAGGTAGTGTATGAGTTATCAGCCAGGATTTGTGCAAGGGCATAGCCAGTGATTTTGTAAATGATTTCTAATCTGTTTTTTGAAAAGGTGACATGAGGCTAGGGAGGTCAGTCCAGTGGGAAGTTTGTTCCAAAATGTCTTTATAAAGTTGACTTTTTCATGAATTTGGAGTATAACTGTGGCACTTCCTGCATGTCCAATTTTTTCATTAGACTTTCTGATTAATTTTAGGGCTAAGAGCATGCATAGGGTATGAATAGGATGTATGTAAATAAAATACATACATTTTGAAATATCAGTACATTACTTTATTTCATTCTGATATCTGAGTATGTCACTATGATGCATATATTTATGCCAAGGACCTATCCAGGTATCAGGATACAATCAATCAATGTATCATTAGAATGTAATAAATTCTAAGCTACAGTCATCTCAAATATGTACTTGCAGGTGCTGTTTCTGGCACCTGGAATGTAGTATGTAGCATCTATTTTCCTGTTATCTACTATTGTTTATTACTGTATCTTTCTGGCAGACGGAATGGAGTAGTGATTAGGAATAGAAGTCACATATAGAGGAAGGGGAAATAGCAATATGAAAAACAAGGGAAGGGGTACTATATCTGATGTAAAAAGTAGCTAAAAGTGAGAGTGTACAATCCATTTGCTGTTTAAGTATTTTAATGACCTTATGAACTGTCCGAGTTGTGTTATTTGTCATATTGTGGCTAAGACATAATTCCACAGTCTGGCTACTTATACTATATATGCAGGATTTCTCTAGTATTATTTCATCTGAGGGCTATGACAAGTGATTTTATGAAAGTAGCTGTGAATGGGAGAGTACACCAGCTTAGAATGGAACTTATAGCTGGGTATTTGTGGGGACAAGGTGGATCATTGGTGTAATGCTTAAGATCTTAACGTCACAAATACAAAGTACTGGGTTTGAGTCTGATCTCTGGTTATTGAATAGACTTGTAATGGTCTACAGACTGATAGCCTAGTAATCTCATGAGCCTATGAAAGGATAAGATGCTGTAGGCCATTTTCAGATGAGTAAAACCTAAGACTTCCATCCAATTTGAGTTTTAGTGCTTGACAATGATGTGTTTTATTTGTTTGGTTTGCTGTAAATTTAGCAGATATATTGAAGCTTCATTCCAGTTTTAGTCTTTGGCCTAAATGTGGGTTGGTCATTATGGAGTTACTCATATCAAACAGCTGTGATTCTTAAATGTCGAGTTCTGCAAGGTTTGACTCTAAAGAGTAAGCCAAGCTTTTGATTTGTTTTCTGAGTGTCTTTTTAATATGATTGTTATTACATTTTAAATTCTAGTCTTTGCTTACGCCTAACAACTTTGCTTGAGGTACTTATATTATTGTGTTATATCTAGCTAGATTGGAAAAGTTATTTTGTTATGAATCTGTGGTGACTGAGGAGGAGAATATCATAAATTTTTGTTCTGGTGATATTTAATAAGTAATTACTATTAGTAAACTATTGTCTACATTTGTGAAAGATAGTTTCAGTAGGACACAGCAAGGCAGAGTCATCTGCATATTGGGCAAGATACACAGGACAAAAACAGTATGCTTGCTGTCAATAAACATATTAAAAAGTAGTGAATCAAATACTGATCATTGAGGTATGCCCGATTTTGCATATAAAGGACTAGACATGGTATAGCTTCATAACACCATCATACTAGGTGACTTTAACTACCCTAATATAGACTGGGAACACTACTCAAGCCCGAACACTCTAACCCAAAGATTCCTGGAGTTCATAAACTCAAATGCCATGGAACAACTAGTCACCATCCCCACAAGAGGAGAAAACATACTTGATCTCATCATCACGAACATGGGATCAAAATGTTCAACACCGGAAGTATACCCCTCACTGGTGAGATCAGATCATAAACTAATCTCGCTGGAGGTCCTCATCCCGCCCCCACCTGAAACAAAAAAGACCACAGTGAAAAACTTCTCAAAAGCCGATTTCACACTTCTAAAAACTAGTGTGGTCTCCTTTAAGGCCCCTGAGCCAGTGGTAAACATTACTCAAACCGCTGAATCACTTACAAATGCCTTCTACCAGCACCTACAGGACTGCATGGATCAGGCAATCCCAAACAAAACTAAGACTCTCTGTACCAAAGGCAAGCGTCCAGTCTGGTGGACCCCAGCCATAAACAAGCTCTACAACAAAAGGAGGAAGCTACTACAAGATAGAGCAAAATCCTTGAAAGGTAAGACACCTTTGATCATTATAAGTAAAAAACTAAGAGCTCTCATAAAATCATCCAAGGCAAATTTTGAGAGAAAAATCGCCAAGGACTCTAAAGAGAATCATAAGGCCTTCTTTAGCTATGTTAGAAACCTAGGAGGAAACTCCCAGATATGCTCAGAATTAGTTCAAAATGATGTGAAAATTACTGAACCTACACACATTGCCAACATACTGGCTGACAGGTTCAGTGCAAACTTCTCCCCTCCCCCCCAAAAGGAGAGATATCTATTCCAGAGGATTGTAGCCCCCAAACATCTCCAATACCCAGGTGAGAACTGCCCTCACTAAGGCAAAAACACAGCATCCATGGGACCGGATGGTGTCCCCGGCTGTGTGCTTCATGAACTCAATGAGGAATTAAACCCACAGTTAGGACAGCTGTTTAATCTTAGCCTCACCTCAGGATACGTACCCAAGGAGTGGCGCACGGCGACTGTGGTCCCACTTCATAAGGGCGGTGCCTCCACAGACCCTGGAAATTACCGCCCCATTAGCTTGACAAGCCTTATCTGCAAAGCCATGGAGAGGATCATAATGGAACTCATAAATAAAGACATAGGGAACTTGCAGACTTTGGATCCAACTCAGTTTGGCTTTGTCAAAGGCAGATCCTGCCTCTTAAACTTGGTTGACTTTTTCGAGACAGTCACCAAGGCCATTGATGAAAGGCAGTCCATACAGCCTACCTCGACCTGGCAAAGGCCTTCGACACAATACCCCACTCAGGTATCATCGAAAAACTCATCAGCTTGAATGTAAACCCATACATCACAAGATGGGTTGCAAACTGGCTAAGTGACAGAACCCACAGGGTCAGAGTTGCTGGAGCCATGTCAGACTCAAAGCCTGTCACAAGTGGTGTCCCACAGGGCTCAGTCCTGGGTCCACTCTTGTTCGGCATCTACTTTTCTGAAGTACAAGCAAACACAGGAGGGTTATGGCTGACAAAGTTTGCAGATGACTGCAAACTGGGCCATAGTCGAAAACACATCTGACACAGATATCCTCCAGAAGGGCCTCACAGAAATGGATAACTGGTGCCAGAGCCATGGCCTGAAGTTAAACGCCAAAAATGCATAGTCATACCCTTTGGGAAAAACAAGGCTACCCCTAGCTACCATATAGGTGGCAATCCACTGAGCACAGAAAAAGTCATCAGAGATCTGGGGACCCAGGTTGACAGTAGCCTTCGCTTGACACTCATGTTGCTAAAGTAGTTAGGAAAACCTTCTATATCACCCACCTGATCATGAAGGGATTCACATCTAGATCAAGGGAGGTCATCGTCCCCTGTACTCATCACTTATTAGACCTATGATTGAGTACAATGCCCGTTCGGAATGTATCTGACCAGACACCTGCTGCAGCTTGAAAGGCCCCAAAAGTTCCTCACCAAAAGGATAAAGGGTCTCAAAAATATGTCTTATGCTGCCCGACTGAAAGAACTCCAGCTCTATTCAGTCTCATACCGCTTGCTCAGAGGTGACCTGTGCCTGACATATAAGGCCATGTCAAACCCAGATTTGATGAATATGCTTCACCTCAAAAATCTAGATCCCTCAGAACCACAAGGGCGGGAGACTTAAACCTTGACACGGTTATAAATAGAACGTGCTGGAGGGACAGATTCATCACCCAGAGACTCCCTATGCTGTGGAACAAAATCCCGGTACATGTGAGGCAGAGCACCTCTCTGGTCTTGTTCAAGAGGAATCTTGACCAATGGATGGGAGATTGCAGATATACCCCAGGGATTACTTCAGCGTCACTGCTTGACAGAGGCACAGCAAAATGATAGGCATAGTTTTTATTCAAACTAAAGGGGTGGCGAAAGACACATAACTATGGGCTAGGCTTATAAATGCCCTTGGGCAGATAGCCTAGTATGAACCTATGAACCTATGAACCTATAAGTGAGTAATAGGCTAGCTGCACTTGTGGGCCATGTCAATCCTAGATAATTTTCCTGTCAAAGGTGTGAATTAAACCCTGTACCTTGTGTTCATGAGGTAAACAACTTACCCATTACACCAACCCCAACCCTCATTATGTCAGATAAGTAAGTATTTTTGTGCAGAAAGGCAGCTTGTAAACCACAGCAGTATATAATTATGGAGGCCTAAGTCAATATGTTTTTTTTTTCTTTTTATAAAACTAACTCATCACACTGCTAACATAACACAGCAAAGTTTCTTGATACCATTAAAAACACTACAAATCATAACCATGAGACAAACCATTTATAAAATCATATAAAAACAGTAACCATTTCAAATGTCAGGACCCGCTAAACACAGAGACTGAAAGGCAGAAAGATTGGACATGCATACATTAAGTCCAAGATACCATTTCTGTGAATATTCCCTTTTCTCTGAGGTATGGTGATCTTAGAATTGATATATGTAAGTTCAGGGGTGTGTGGGGCTTTCCCCTCACATGGGGAGGAGCAGGGGGGTAAGATCCCCCTGCAAAAAGACGTTTTAAGGAGAAGAGTGATTTTCAAGATTCATTCTTCTCCTGTGGGTAAAGGTTAGCTAAGGGGATAGATTTAGTGTGTGTGTGTGTGTGTGTGTGTGTGTGTGTGTGTGTGTGTGTGTGTGTGTGTGTGTGTGTGTGTGTGTGTGTGTATGCGTGTGTATGCATATGTGTGTGTGTGTGTGTGTGTGTGTGTGTGTGTGTGTGTGTGTGTGTGTGTGTGTGTGTGTGTGTGTGCATGCATGGTGGCATGGTGAGTATCACTACAAAATCACAACAACATTAGATTCAAAAACAAAAAAATAACAAGAACCAGATCAAATTGTTTCTGACCACCACAGTGCTGAATGCAGAGGCTGGAACCCGTATCATCAGAGAAATCAGCTAACAGTTTAATATAATAAAAACATACCAAATAAAGTTAAGCGTTTAAACTTAAAAAATCAAATGCTTTCATCCCACATAACATCAAAAATCTTCAGAACAGAATACATCCATTACTGAAACCAATTTATAATCTACCTCATCAATCAATTTAACATATCTAATTAAAAACTCTACCAATTGATTGTGGTTAAAGCAACACCAACCCAAAAATGGTTTTACATTTAAAACACAAATCGAAACCAAAAGATCGTTGTCATAAAATATTGTTCCATTTAAAATATTTGAAGATGTACCCAAGTAAAGACTGCATATTAAAATTCATACAAAATGGTGCAGTTTCAATAATCAATATTTGTAAAAATATTATTATACTAATGTGCCTTAATAAAACTCTAAACCTGAAAAAAACTCTAAAAATCCTGTAAAAATGCTCCTCGTCAATGGTTATAAATTTACAATTCATAAATTGATCTTGGATTTTAAATATAAATTGATAACATAGCAAGTCTCATTTATAAATGTCAGCTCTTAATTTTAATTCAAGGTAAGGATGTGGAATTAAGTCATAGTTGCCAATTCAATAGTTTATATTCTAAGGTAGTTTCTGAAGCTCCACCTCTCATATCTCTTTTTATAATCTCCAAGATACCAAAATTCTTTTATAATTTTTATAAACCAATGTGTGTTTATAAAGGGCATTTTTACCATCAGTGTTCTTAATGTCATTACAATGTTCATATACCTTTTCCATAAGGAACCTCTCCATCTTACTGACATAGAACACTTTACAGTCATCACACAACAGAATATACACTAGATCCAACTTGTTGCAGTTACCATACTGCAAAGTTACCCTATAATTTCCTATGCTGATAGTAGTAGCTTTCAGAATAACTTTACAATAAGAGCAGCTTCCATATTTAAACTTCCCACTCTCACCATTCTTTTGAAACATATGCCCCTCAGACTTTCTTAAAATCATTTAATTTTTGGGTTGGTGTTTCTTTAACTACAATCAATCAGTAGCATATTTAATTTGATATGTTAAGTTGATTGGTGAGGTAGATTATAAATTAGTTTTGGTAACAAATGTATTCTGTTCTGAAGAAGCCCCTTTCAATGCTATGTGAGATGAAAGTGTTCAGTCCTTTAAGTTTTAAATGCTTAACTTTATTGGGTGTGTTTTTATTATATTAAAGTGTTTGCTGATTTTCTTGATGATATGGGTTTCAGCCTCCTCAGTCAACACAGTACTGTTCAAAAACAACTGAACACACGATGCAGGGTTTGATTCTCACATGGGGTAAATAGCTAGGCTTAAAATGGCCAGCAATGGCAATTAGCCTAGTACTAATCTATGAACCTATGAACCTATGTATGGTGAGTGTCCAGGCTGCCTTGTGTAGTGGTAGCATTATGCTAAGGGCTTTTGTAAGGTAAGCTACACATTAGGGTTAGGGGCAGTGACAGGGTAAGGGTTAGCAGGTATTACTAAGGTGGAGCTTGGGGTGTGGGGTTAAGTTTGAATAAAAGTGGCCTACTTATGTTTTGGACCTTTTTCCAGTCCAGTACTTCTGGTATTTTTCATTCTTTATTAAGGATCATCATTTCCCAAGCTGCTCAAGGATGTTTCTGCTCCCCACCAGGAATCATATGTCAAGCTTGGAAGAAATTAGACCAGAGGGGAAACAGAAAAGGCTTGCTCTACATATTACACACATAGTGAAATAAACATTTGAAGAACTTATATCAGAAGAACCAATATCAAGAGTTAAGAATTTCCATTCTTGACAATTTCTCTAATCTTAATACTGACATTGTCATAAGTTGGTTTACCCAATGAGGCAGAAAACTGGACCCTCAATATTTAGTCTTCTGAATTCCAAACAAATAGGGATAATCCATTTTTAAATCTTTTGACGGGTTAAAGTTTAAACAAATGGCTCTTGTTTTAGGCATTGTGCTCCTTTAAAATATTGATGAGAGGTTACAAGTCTGTCAATGGGTCAAACAAGGTGTCTAAAATATTATCGGTGAATAAAGACATTTGTATTTGCGAATCCCCCTTCAAATACCCATAAGCTGCAATTATTCTGGTAAGTAAGATGTTCGAAATAAATGGTAAAAATAAATGGAGAACAGTGGGCAGCCTTGCTCGGTGTGTCTAGATAGACCAAATGATTCGGTTAGTGCTTCTGATAATTTTATGCTTGCTGAGGATCTTGTGTAAATAGCCTGCATAAGAAGTCAAAAATTCCTTTGGGAATCCAATTTTATCTAATACAGCTAACAAAACAAGAAATCTACTTGGTAAAAAGTTTGTCCACATTGGGACAAGAATGTGATATAAAAGCACTTGAGCAAGAGGGACTGTATAAATACTTGGGAATTGACAGCAATAAAACATGAACAAATGCAAATAAAACTCAGTAAGGAATACTTTAGAAGACTTAAATTAATCCTGAGGACAGTATTGACATCTAGGAACAAAATCCAAGTTATAAATCAATTTGCTCTTCCTATCCTAACTTATAGTTTTGGAGTGATTTACTGGCCCCAAAAAGTGTGGGACAGATTAAATATTAAAACAAGAAGGATGGTTCATGCTTACCAAATGATTTATAAAAATCAGTGTATACCAAGATTATATATTCCTCGTTCCAAAGGAGGGATGGGCCCCCTTGAAATTGATTACATGTATAGATCTGCAATCATGGGACTCCACACATAACTACTGACCTCACAAGATCCAAATGTAGTGAAAGTTTTGAAACATGAGTATAAATCTAAGATGACTTCTCTGCTTAATTTGGCAGAAGCATATCAACATCAAGCAAGAAATGAAATCAAACCAGAAGTAGATACAAACCAGGCAGCAACTGAATGTGCCAAAAAACAAAAGAAAGAATATAAGGTGAAGGACTAGATGAGAAGGTAAGAAATGTGGAAAAAACATAAATATAGTTGCAAGTATAGAAAGCTTCTGAAAGAACCTCATGTCGATCAGGAACAAATGCAGGAATGGTTAAGGAAAAGTGAATTCAAACCAAGAAATGAAAGGTTAAAATTGGCAGCCCAAGATAGTGGGCTACGTACCCGCTGATTTCCAATTCCATTGAACATGTGGGAGAAACAGACAAATGTAGGTTTTGTAAAACCGAATTGGAAACAGTCACACACCTTGTTGCTGGTTGCAACACACCAATGGCAGAAGGTCTGTATACTGAAAGGCATAATAATGTGGAGAGACTGTTACACTGGGGATTGTGCAAACATTATGGTATTGAAAGTGGCTGAAAACACTGTAAACATAAGCCACAAAGCACTGTAGAAAATAATGAAGTTTATATCACATGGGATCACCCATTACCAACAGCCCAAAAGATAGATGCTAGAAAACTGGATATAGTGTTCCAATTAAAGAAGACAAAAGTAGCATTCATCATTGAAATTACCCAGTGACTACAGTGTCTTGCATGCAGAGAGACACAAAGTCATAAAATATCAGAATCTGCAGGCAGAAATGAGAGCAATGTGGAAGAAAGATACCCAGATCCAATAGTAGTAGGAACAATGGGTCTTATAAAAAAGAATTTACAATCGTATTTAGATATGTTACCCATACAAGTAACTCTGTATGAACTGCAGGAGGAGTCATTACTGGGCACATTGCAGGTGCTGCGAAGAGCACTACTGTCTGATATCAAAGACTGAAACAATACTAATTTCATGAACTTTAATCATACTTTGACTTAGGAATGGTGTCCATTCCTATCTTGGTATTAGAAAACCAAAAGACTTGGAGAAATTAAAAAAAAATGGCTAACTAGTACTATACTTTTGTTAGATACTTCAGTATGGTTGAAAGCCTGTCACTTCCCTAACAACAACACACTGGTCCCTGCCAATCAAATTTGGGGAAATTGTTGCCAAACAAGCTGCAAAAACCACAAGTATGTTGTAATAATGATTTTGTATTGAGCTGGAGGTGTAGGAGGACAACAGAACCAATCCTTCCCCTTTCAACAGAATAATCAGTATCACCTGGTAAAGAGACATCAGAAAAAGCTTGTTTTGGCAAAACATTATCCATTAAATTTAATCAAGTGTCCCCTAATTCCCAACAATTTACCAGCAAACCATCAGGACATAGTGTTTTCCTGAAGGATCGTTCTTACAAACATCATGACACTTTGGTGGAGTAATTGGGTCCCTTAGATATACAACTTGGATGAGGGTAATTCAATGTAGAGGAAGCTATTCTAAACACACTTGCAACTCGTTATTCCACTCATCTTGTTTTGATCCCCTCGTGTAAAGTGAATTCATTTATTTATATTTGTTTACCAGGGTAGTGCACTGATTTCAATGGACCATTTCCAGCCACAGCCCTTGTGAATAGGATCACATAAGAAATTAACAAAACATATTTACAGATATGAGGATATACTAAAAAAAAAATATATATATATATATATATATATATATATATATATATATATATATATATGTATACATATATACATATCTACAGATACAAGAATATGCTACAACATTTAGTTCAAGAAGTTAATGGCAAAACATGAATGGAAAATGGACTTATGTTTAGCAGAGCTTTATGGATAAGATGTTATGAACTATAACTTATAACTATTTAAAAATGACTCCAGATTCTCTTATGACATCACCCATACAGTCCTTCCTTTTTATGGCATAAATTCCCCACTCAGTTTTACATTGCCTCAATGTTATTGCAAGAGATTGTGATATCTTTGACAAGTTTTTGAAATAGAGCCCTTTTACCACTGCTTTCTGGAATTGCAACTTTTTAACTAGTTTACCATTCAAGTCACCTAGAGCCTTATCTATCAGAACATTCTCATCTTATGACAGTCCACCAGTCTTGGCTTGCAGATCTTTAACTCCCTTTTTAGTCTGAGCTATTGTAATGCTCTCTCTTTTCCCATATTTACAACTGATGCTGCTGAACGATTTTGGAGTTCTTCCATCAAATCATCAGCACTCTCATTCCGGTGCAGTACCTGATGAAGTATTTAAGTATCACAATCTTTAAAATTATAGTTTCTCAACAAATAAACAGGGATTCTCCAGTGTCCAAAGATGCCCATGAAAGTTTCAGCATATAAAAACGATTATTAAAGATCTTAGGTTCATAGGTTCATAGGTTTATACTAGGCTATCTGCCCAAGCCTAGCCCAAGGTTTTGTGGCTTACGCCACCCCTTATATGAAAAAATACTGTGCCCATTAGTTTGTTGTGCCTCTGTCCAGCAGTGACACAGAGATGATTCCCGGGGTAAACCTACGATCTCCCATCCACAGGTCAAGATTTCTCTTGAACAGAGCCAGCGAGGTGCTCTGCCTCACATCGACCGGGATTTTATTCCACAGCATAGGGAGTCTCTGAGTGATAAATCTATCCCTCCAGCATGTCCTATTTATATCCATGCTAAGGTTTAAGTTGCTTGCTCTAGTGGTTTTGGTGGATTTGGATTTTTTGAGGTGGAGCATGTCCATTAATTCCGGGTTGGACATGGCCTTGTATGTCAGGCACATGTCACCTCTGAGCAGACAGTATGCGACTGAATAGAGCTGGAGTTTCTTCAATCTGGCAGCATATGACAGATTTTGGAGTCCCTTTATCCTTTTGGTGAGGAACTTTTGGGGTCTCTCCAATTGCTGCAGATGTCGGGTGAGATACATCCCGAATGGGGCATTGTACTCGATCATTGGTCTGATAAGTGAAGAGTACAGGGGATCAATGACCTCACTAGATCTGGATGTGAATCCCTTCATGATCAGGTGGGCAATGTAGAAGGTCTTTCTAACCACTTTAGCAACGTGAGTGTCAAAAGAAAGGCCACTGTCAACCTGGGTCCCCAGGTCTCTGATAACCTTTTCTGTGCTTAGTGGATTGCCACCTATATGGTAGCTTGGGGTTTCCTTGTTTTTCCCGAAGGGTATGACTATACATTTTTTGGCGTTTAACTTCAGGCCATGGCTCTGGCACCAGCTATCTGTTTCCGTGAGTCCCTTCTGAAGGATATCCGTGTCCGATGCACTTTTCACTATGGCGCCCAGTTTGCAGTCGTCTGCAAACTTTGTCAGCCAAAGTCCTCCCATGTTGGCCTGTACTTCTGAGAAGTAGATGCCGAACAATAGGGGCCAAGGACCGAGCCCTGTGGGACACCACTTGTGACCGGCTTGGAGTCTGACATAGTGCCAGCAACTCTAACCCTGTGGGTTCTGTCCTTAAGCCAGTTTGCAACCCATCTTGTGACATATGGGTTTACATTTAAGCTGGTAGTTTTTCTACAATACCCGAGTGGGGTATTGTGTCGAAAGCCTTTGCAAGGTCAAGGTAGGCTGTATGGACTGCCTTTCCCTCATCAATGGCCTTGGTGACTGTTTCGAAGAAGTCAACCAAGTTCAAAAGGCATGATCTGCCCTTGACGAAGCCAAACTGGGTCGGTTCCAATGTCTGCAAGTCCCCTATATCTTTGTTTATGAGCTCCATTATGATCCTCTCCATAGCTTTGCAGACTAGACTTGTTAAGCTTATGGGGCGGTAATTACCAGGGTCCGTAGAGGCACCGCCTTTGTGGAGTGGGACCACAGTTGCCGTACGCCACTCCTTGGGCACGTATCCTGTGGTAAGGCTGAGATTAAACAGCTGCCTTATGTGCGGGTTTAATTCCTCATTTAGCTTGTGTAGCACACAGCCGGGGACACCATCCGGTCCCATTGATGCTGTGTTTTTAGCTTTAGAGAGAGCAGCTTTCACCTGCGCATTTGAGATGTCTGGGAGGCT
Source organism: Protopterus annectens (assembly GCF_019279795.1). NCBI lineage: Eukaryota > Metazoa > Chordata > Ceratodontiformes > Protopteridae > Protopterus > Protopterus annectens. The sequence continues at coordinate 1,555,477,525 of NC_056729.1, read as the reverse complement.
ACACTCCGCTGGGATAGTTATCTCTCCTTTAGGGGAGGGGGGTGAAGTTTGCACTGAACCTGTCTGCCAGTATGTTGGCAATGTCTGTGGGTTCAGTGATTTTTGTATCATTTTGGGCTAATTCTGAGCATATCTGGGAGTTTCCACCCAGGTTCCTAACATAGCTGAAAAGGCCTTATGATTGTCCTTTGAATCCATGGCAATTTTTCTCTCAAAATTGGCCTTAGTTGATTTTATGAGTGCTCGTATTTTTTTACTAATAATGATCAGAGGTGACTTCCCTTTTATGGATTTTGTTCTATCATGTAATAGCTTTCTCCTCTTATTGTAAAGTTTGTTAATGGCTGGGGTCCACCAGACTGGACGTTTGCCCTTTGTGGAAAGAGTCTTGGTTTTATTTGGGATTGCCTGATCCATGCAGTCCTGGAGGTGTTCATAGAAGGCATTTGAAAGGGCTTCTGCAGCTTGGGTTGTGGTTTCCACTGGCTCAGGGGCCTTGAAGGATACCACACCAGTCTTGAGTAGTGTGAAGTTTGCTTTAGAGAAGTTCTTCACTGTGGTCTTTTTTGTTTGGGGTTTAGAAATGACAATTAGCTTTTTAGAGCAAGAGATCATTATATAACAAATGTTTTTGATACATAAATCCTGTCCAGTCTTAATTATATTAAGTGTCTAGGATAGGAGAAGAAAGCAGCATTAGTGTAACACCACGTAAGTGTGGCTTCTGATAACTCAGCATATCTAATGATTCCAGTCTGACATCATTATGGCCATACCTGATGGAAAGATATAATTTGGGTTGTAATGTGTTTAAATATCCTTATATCAGATCTTTGAGAAATATATAGTGATACCAAACTCAAATCTAATGCACCTTGGTTACCATTAATTGCAACATACATTGCTTCTTTATGTACTCATTTATCAACTGCATGCATGGGGAAAGTTCAAGAAAGCAAAATTACAATTCTTCTGTATCATTAGCATTTGTTTACTCGAATACTCACCTCTAGACAGTATAATGGATGCATAGTTCATACCGACTATAGGCTCTTACTTTCCTTGCAAGAATCTTTTATATCATTGTACATTTTATTTAAAGACCTTCAAATATGACATCTATTTATGTATAATAAAGTTAAGAGTCTTAGAAGAATATCTTTCTTACTTTCTAGTGAACATTCTAATCTCTATGTTAAAGATATAAACATTTAATACAAAATAAAGCCTACATGCAATTCCTTGCTTCTCAACAGTCTTACCCAGCAGCAGTAACCCTGCAGATACTTGTCAACAGCTCATTTAGTAAAAAATAAATATTTTGCCTCCTCTACAACAGAAGTCTTAATAAAAATTAGAAGTTGAATGCATTACACAGTTACCCAAGTCAATAACTATCCATTTCCCATGGATATGACATCAAATGGATACATAGTTCTCTGTTAGCATTTGAAATGTTGGGACCCACAAGAGGAAGTCCCAAAAAAATGCAGACTGAATGGCTGAAAAAAAAACTCGCATATACTAAGTCCAAGAATACTATTTCCCAGAATATTACCTTTTCTCCAACATATGTCAGTCTTGAAGTTGGTATATATTTTCAGGGGTGGGAGGGGCTGCCCCCCACATATTGTGTGAGGCAGGGGGGCTTTCCTCCTCTGCAAAAAGAAGTTTAAAGGAGAAAAGCAATATTTGAGATTCACTCTCCTGGATAGCTTATCTTTTTTTTACAAGTTACGAGTGCCAACATTTCAATCAGGAGCCATAATTCTCTCTACCTTAGTTTACTCAAGGCCAGATGGCTTTGAGTCTGTCCCAGAATTTATATGTAATAAAAATATGTAGTATAATAAACCCATGGCAAAGGCAATAAGGGTATTGAGCTACCCATAGCATGACCTGCTTGAGGGTATTGCCCACATGACCAGCATGTTTGACAAGCACACAGATGTCCTCACAGCCACCATATGTCAGTCCACCTATTAACTCCAGAGATAAAGCCTTTCCCATGGCTGCTGTTCATCGACCTTTATTGAGGACACATCCCACAGGGCAGATAAATCAGGTCATGTACTGCTATCTTCTCCACACCACCCACCAGTAGTATGCCTGGTGTAGCATGGCAAAGCTTGTCCACCATGGAGAGATTTAAAACTATTTAATACCAAAAATCAACAAGTATAAGCAAAATAAAAGCATCAAATTTAAACAGAGGCTTAGCCAGTCAAAGTCTTCTTCCTCAGCCTCCGCACTTTCAATAAAGGTTTTAAAGGGAACGTTCCATTTAATCCAGGCAGTTTATCAGCCTGCAAGTCAGCAATCCAAGAGAGTTTCCACAATCTCAGTCAAATTGCAGTGATCCCCCATTCTCATATCATCAGTCAATACTTCAAGCATCATAAAACTGAAACTTTGGCTCGGATAATTTATAATACGTTGTGACAAAGCACTGGTTTTGCTTTTTAGCCTGATGTCACTTTAATGGTGCAATATCCCCTCTCTTTAAAGGGTCCGTTGGTCTTACCAACATAAAAAACAGTGCATGCATTACAGCTGGAGACATAAATAATGTTCTTAGTATTATATTTGGCAGAAGTCTTAAGTTTGTATTCTTTCCTAGTAATAGAATGTTCAAAGCAGTTCTTGGACTTTAGACGGCCACATACTTTACATTTTCTACATGGGAATGTACCGATTCTCTTAGTGACTGAGTTCATCTTGCTTGTAGGTCTATCTTGACACAGCAGTTGTTTTAAATTCTTTCTGTTCTTAAAACAGAATCTTGGTGCATTACCCACTATATGTCAGATGTTTTCATCTGCTGTCAAAAACCTCTCAGTTGTTTCTTATTATATCACGTTTATTGCACATCATTGCTATATGTAAACAGACATCTCATTCTTCCTGTTGGTTCTCTATTGCTCTTCATAGCTTTATCTTCCTTCTCAATAGTGTCATGAAGAAAATATGGTCTTCCTTTGGTTCATCTCACCTCATTGGTCTCAGCAGCCCCTTTATAAATCTCATTTACCTTATAGCCTCTTTTACATAGGTGCTGTACTAGTTGTTCAGTTTCTTAATTAGTTCATCTCATTAGTGCATAACCTGGACGTTCTAAGAAACTGTCCCCTCATAACATGGAGGAATATATATCCCAGGTGCATGCTAGTTCTGTGTAAGAGACAATTTTTCCAGCAATCCTTCCTGGATATCTATGTATTGAGTATACCATCTACTCATCTTTTAAGTGTAACATCAAGGAAGTTTACCTTTTCTTTTGAACTGTTGAAATCAAAGACCAAAAATTATGTTGCTTTACTGAGATAATCAACAAAGGCCAACAACTGTTCTTCATTGCCCTTCCAAAGGAAATATATATCATCCGTGAATCTCTTATAGAACAATATATAAATCTTCTATTCATTCATAGCATTGAACACGTATTCTGCTTCCCATTGAACCACTATAATATACAAGTAACTATTAGTGCATGAGATGTCCATTGCGACACCCCATTTCTGTAAATAGTATTCTTCTCCAAAGAGCAAAATGTTATTCTCCAGCACCAATTCCAGAATGAAGCATATCTGCAGGATCAGGAAATAAATAAAATAAATCACATTCTTATCAAAGATTTTTTTTTAGTCAGAAATTTTCATATGGCCTCAATCCCATAATTATTCGGGATGACCGTGAAAAGACTTATCACACCCATTGTCACCATAACAAATTCTGTTGTTCCATTCAATGTCTGAAGGCACGAAGATAGAGTTTCTTAAAAATGTTGGGTGTCTTTCAATAATGTCATTGCCTTTGGGAGTGCTTCTTTCAGTTTATACTCAATAAAAATGGAGGCAGGCTCCATGACCCAACCACTACCCAAGACTATGGAGCACATTGGTGGGTCCTTGGTGAATTTTTGGAAGACCCTTGATGATTGGTATAGTGAGATGGGTTACTGAAAGATACCCATACAGATCTTGTGTAGTGTGTAATGACAGGTGTCATCAATAAATCATACAAAGTTTCTTCACTTCTTTTAATGATCTTGCTCAGTTCACATTTCAATGTTTTCTTATAGGTCTTACTATCACTCAACAGATCAAGCATTTTCCTATTATAGTGGGATTTATCAATGAGCACTATTGCTCCACCTTTGTCGGCTAGTTTTATTACAATATTATTATTAGCACTCCTGCAAAGCATGCCTTTCATTCACGCTCAAATTATCCTGGCCATACTTTCAATTTAATGGTGCTTGAAGTATTGACTGAGTATTGAGAAATGGGGATCACTGCAATTTGACTGAGATTGTGGAAACTTGCTAGATTGCTGACTTGAAGGCTGATAAACTGCCTGGGCTAAATGGAATGTTCCCTTTAAAACCTTTATTGAAAGGACGGAGGCTGAGGAAGAAGACTTTGATTGGCTAAGCCTCTGTTTAAATTTGATGAGCTAACTTTAGTATACAGGATCTGGGGAAGGCATTCTTGCCAAAAGTACTTATCCAGTTACTTTAAATTGACTTCACATTTTACTGTGTTGTTATTTTGCTTATACTTGATGATTTTTAGTATTAAATAGTTTTAAACCTCTCCATGGTGGACAAGCTTTGCTTTGTTTCTGTTGTTTATTTTTAGATTGGCAAGCTGCCTTTAACTATCTGTAGTGCATTTTTACCTGGGTTTGATCTGTGCAGATGTGGAGTAAGGGGCAATTAGGCACATGGTGCTGCCCGGCAGTCACACTCTCACAGTTCACCTTTGTCCTTCCAAGCATGTATTGTTTCCTGCAAAAAGAATGTACTCATGGTCTGGGTCATTCAGGATCTACATCATTTGCACCTGAGGTCCTACGACACCTGGCATACACACCTAGACATTGTGCAACCACATCTGCAGGAGATGTGCCCCATGGAAATCATTCTGGACAAGTATACAATACTTGTGGACACCAACCCTCTCAGAAAGCACTAACTTCCTATATAGATAATATACTCAGCTCCTCCCATTCTCCTGCCCTTGTCACATCCTATATAGATAATATCGTCAGCTCCTCCCATTCTCCTGCCCTTATCACATCGTATATAGATAATATCCTCAGCTCCTCCCATTCTCCTGCCCTTATCACACACTCTTCTGCAGATCCTTAGTTTAGTAGACTGTCAGCATTGTCACTGTACCTATTGAGATTCATGTCATTGTGTCCCTCCAGAAGTGTACATATAATAACTGTGCACTGCTGTCAAAGGTGTACTGTACGGGCAGGTGATGTTGAAAGCTCCTCTAGTTTCATGCCATTAAACAACTAGTTATTAGTTTTAGTTTTTCATTCTATGCTTTTCTTTTTTTTTTTTTTGGGTTTTTGGACAGTATCAATGAACTATTGAAATAAGCTTGAGATGAATGCCTGTGGTACACCGACCATGTCCCCTGATGGTCACCAGGTGGTCCTTCTAGCAAGGATCATCAAACCTACACATGCCTAGTGTCCACAAGAATTGGTATTCCACATTTCCCATGAGATTCCATGTTCATAGGTTCATAGGTGAGCACTAGGCTAATGACCTCTGGAGTCTTTTTAAACCAAGCCATGAATCTTTTTTACACCTAGCCATGCATCTCAAATCACTGACAAGTTCTGGTGCCATTGGTAAATGTAAGCAGGGGCATGGAAAATGAAACATTTAGAAGCAGTGGTCTGGGAGACAGGCTGCCTATGTCCATTAGAGACACAGATGCTAAACCTGGGATGAATTTCCTGTACTCCATCCAATTCCCTGCATTACACTTGAATTGGCTTTGGGAGAAACTCTGCTTTGCATGGATAGGAAGCCTGTTCTAGAGAAGGGGTGGTTTCTGGAATACCTCTGTGTCTCTCCAGCAGGTCCTATTTATGTCACAGGCAAGGTTTAAGTCTTTAGAATGGGTAATTCTCATGCTGTATATTTTGCAGATATGCAAGAGAGCCACCTGGGTGGGGTTCAACAATGCCTTGTATGCCAGGCATGGATCTCCCCTCAACATGGATAGGGCTTTGAGGCAGTCTGCATAGGACGTGTTACTTACACCCTGTATTGGTTTAGTGAGGAACCTCTGTGGACTTTTCAGTTGTTGGATGTACATACCAGGGAGCATTGTACTCAATGGCAGGTCTGATGAATGCCAAATACAATGGAACAATGTCCTTCTTGGATCTAAATGCCATTCCTTTGTTTATAGGATGTTCATAGGTTCATACTCGGCTAACTGCCCTTGCGAGCCATTTTAAGCCTAGCCAATTATTCCCTGTGAGATTCAAACCCTGTACCTTGTGTTTGTAAGGCAAGCACCTTAACCATTAGGCCACCCTCCCACCCTGATGCATAATAGTAGCTTTGGGAAGTCATATATGTTGCAAAACATAGAATTACTTCCTCACTATCTTAGACACGTGATGGTCAAAGGCTAGATTGCTGTCTATGTTTTTCCTCAAGCCCCTGATTAATGATTTGACTCTTAGGGGTATGCGGTCAATATGAAAGTTACCAGGGTTGGATGACTTCCCAAAGCTACTATTATGCATCTGTAGTGAAACTATGAAGTTGCATTAGAATAAGCAGAGTTTTTATTGTGCTTGCTGATTCTGGTGGATTTATTGTTTTCATTATGCATTTCTTGGCATTTAGGTTTAGTCCATGGCTCTAACACTAGTTATTTGCGTGTGTCAGCCCTTCCCAGAGAGCATTATTGTCAGCAGAAGATTCTATGACTGTTCCTAAATACAGTCATTTGCAAATTTGGTCAGCCAAAGGCACTTGATGTTGGCTTTGACTTCAGAGAAACAAGTGCCAAAAAGGAGAGGTTCCAGGACTGATCACTGAGGGACTCTACTGGTGACTGTCCTCTTTACAGAGGTGGACTCCCCAGTTCTAACTTCCTGGGTCCTACTCCCCAATTCTAACATCCTGGGTCCTGTATATGAGCCAACTGGCTACCAGGTGACATAAGGGTTTATACCTAACCTCTTGAGTTTGTCAGCAATGCCTGAGTGGGGTATTGTGTCAAATGCCTTGGACAGGTTAAAGTAGACAGTGTGAACTGTTTTGCCCTCATCCATTACCTTGGTGACCTTCTCAAAGAAGTCCAGCAGGCTGAGTAGGCATAACCTGCCCTTGATGAAACCAAACTGGGTTGGGTCCAGTGTTTGGAAGTTTCTTGTATCATTATCGATCATTTCCATAAGTTCATAGATTCATAGGTTGGTACTAGGCTATCTGCCCAAAGGCATTTATAAGCCTAGCCAGAATGTGTTGGCTTTCGCTGCCCCCTTAGATTAGTTCCCTGTGCCTCTGTCCAGCAGAGCCACTGAAGTGATCCCCGAGGTAAACTTTCTGTTTCCCGTCCACTCGTCAAGGTTTCTTTTGAAGAGTGTTAGCGAGGAGCCCTGCCTAATGTAGATTGGGATCTTGTTCCAAAGCATGGGAAGTCTCTGGGACAGGAATATATCCCTCCAGCACGTCCTGTTTATTGTTGTGGTGAGGTTTAGATCCCAAGAGCATGTGGCTCGAGGGGATAAGGTTTTCTTTAGGTGGAGCATGCCCATTAATTCTGAGTTGGACATGGCCTTGTATGTCAGGCAGAGATCACCTCTGAGTAGGCAGTATGCAACCGAGTACAACTGGAGTTTCTTCCATCGAGCTGCGTAGGTCATCTGTTTGAGACCAGTGATCCTCTTGTGAGGTACTTCTGTGGTCTTTCCAGCTGTTGCAGGTGTCTTGTAAGGTACATCCCAAATGGGGCGTTGTACTCTATGATGGGTCTGATGAGTGATGAGTACAGGGGCACAATGACCTCTTTTGATCTGGATACGAACCCTTTTGTGATTAGGTGGGCCATGTAGAAGGATTTTCTAACCACTTTGGCAATGTGATTATCAAAGGTGAGATTACTATCTACTTGGGCCCCCAGATCCCTTATTACGCCTTCTGTATTTAGGGGACTACCATCTATGTGGTAGTTTGTGGGTACTTTGTTTTTTCCAAAGGGGATGACTATGCACTTTTTGGCATTTAGCTTGAGGCCATGATTTTGACACCAGGTATCCGTCTCAGTGAGACCCTTTTGGAGGATGTCTGTGTCAGCCAGAGAGTCAATTATAGCCCCTAGTTTGCAGTCATCTGCGAACTTGGTCAGCCATAGTCCTCCTGTGCTTGCCTGTACCTCTGAGAAGTATATGCCAAACAGGAGGGGTCCTAGGACTGAGCCCTGGGGAACACCACTTGTAACCGGTTTAGAGTTGGACCTAGTTCCCACAACTCTCACCATGTGAGTACTGTCTGTGAGCCAGTTGGCAACTCATCTTGTGACGTAGAGGTTTATGTTCAGGCTGGTGAGCTTGTCTATAATACCAGAATGGGGAATGGTGTCGAAGGCCTTAGCAAGGTCTAGGTAGGCTGTGTGTACCACCTTTCCCTCGTCTATAACCTTGGTAACTGTCTCAAAGAAGTCCACCAGGTTTAAGAGGCACGATCTGCCCTTAACAAAGCCAAACTGGGTAGGGTTCAGTGTTTGGAGGTTCCCAGTGTCTCTGTTAATGAGTTCCATGATGATGCGCTCCATAGCCTTGCAGACCAAGCTAGTCAGGCGTATAGGGCAATAGTTCCCAGGGTCTGTTGTGGCTTCACCTTTGTGGAGCAGAATAACCATTGTTGTGCACCACTCTATGGGTATGTAGCCTGTTGAGAGGCTGAGTTTGAACAGTGTGTTTAGGTGAGGGGTTAGTTTGTCTTTGAGTTTGTGTAGGACACAGCCTTGTTTTTGGCTTTGGAGAAGGCTGTTTTAACCTGAGTGTCTGTGATTTCAGGGACTCTACATTCTTCTGGTATGGTTATGGGCCCTTTTGGGGGTGAGAGGGGGGTGAAGTTTGCGCTGAACCTGTCTGCCAGGATGTTGGCGATATTGGTCAGTTGTATTTTGTGCCATTCTGCACTAACTCCGAGCAGATCTGAGCATTGCCACTTAGATTCTTGACATAGCTAAAGAATGCCTTGTGGTTATCTTTGGAGTCCTTGGCAATTTTTCTTTCAAAGCTCGCCTTGGATGATTTTTATGATGGATCGCAGTTTCTTGCTGATACTGATCAGGGACGTCTTCCCTTCTTGGGATTTTACTCTTTTCTGTACTAGTTTCCTCCTTCTATTGTATAGCTTGTTTAAGGCAGGAGTCCACCAGACTGGTTTCCTTTTCTTGGAGGAGTGAGTCTTGGTTTTGCTTGGGATGGCACAATCCATGCATTCTTGTAGCTGCCCATAGAATGCATTAGTAAAGGATTTTGCAGCTTGGTCAGTGTTATCCTTCATCATGGGGGCTTTGAAACTTTCCACCTCGGTCTTAAGTAACATGAAGTTTGCTTTTGAAAAGTTTTTCACAGTGGTTTTCTTGTCCGGGGGTGGGGGGCAGAATATGGATATCCAAAGTGATTTGTTTATGGTCAGATCTAACCAGCAAGTGGGTTGACCTCTGGTGTGGAACACCGGTCACCCATGTTAGTGATGACCAGGTCCAATATGTTGTTACCTCTGGTGGGAGTGTTGACCAGTTGAACCAAGGCATTTGAGTTTATAAATTCTAGGAAAGGTTGGGCAAGGGAGTTAGTACTTGAGTAGTTCTCCCAGTTAATGTTTGGGTAATTGAAATCACCCAATATTAGGGTGTTTGGTAGGACCTTTATGTTTCCCAGTGTTTCCAGAAATGCAGAATGGGTGTCCTGGAACATGGTGGGTGATCTGCAGTAAGCTACAATTTGAATTGCAGTTTTTCCCATTGTTAGTTGCACATGGATAATCTCTGAAGCATCGTGCTGTGCCACTAACCTGGAGGTGTGGGTATCCTTGATGAATATGGATATGCCCCCGCCTTTTGTACTTCGGTTTGTGTTCTGTGGCCAAAATATATGGTATGAGTTGTAGCCTGGTAGTGCTGGGGTGCTCTCTGGAGCCTTAAACCAGGTTTCTGTTACTGCACATATATCGATTTTCTCCATACTGAGGAGTGCCTCGAGTGCGTGCATTTTGAGGTTTAGACTTCTGGCATTGAGTAGCATTACCCTCAGTTTTTTGTTACTTGTGCTATTTACGGTGGTGGGTTTGTCTTTTGAGCCTTGCCTAAAAAAGGCACTATGGGGGTGGCAAGAGCCTTGGCCAGTATTCGAAAGCCTAAGGGTGACAGGTGCAAGCCATCTCTAGCAAAGCAGCATGGCTTGTTGAGCTTGTCATCCCAGGCGGACAGACACTGGATCCCCTTTGAATGACACCAGAAACTTAGCCAATTGTTGAAATCAAGAATTTTTCTTTATACCGTGGTATCATTCTTGGTGGGGGCAGGATGCTACTCTGGGTCAGGGTCATACCAGCCTGGGATCAGAGAGCTCTTTCATGTCTCTCTTCATGTAGTCCAGGGAGGTACGGCTCAGGTCATTCACACCAACATGGACAATGACAGAGTCATATTTGTACTTGTTCTGGAGTGACCTGAGTGCTTGTGTTATGTGGCAGATCCTGGCACCCGACAGGCAGCTAACAGTAACCTTCTCCTTATTCATCCTAGTGAGTGGGACGTCAGTGTGCCTGACTATAGAGTCACCTATTACTAGTATGTTGGGTATGTTATTTTGCCTTAAGGGCTGTGATTGCATGGCATACTGGTTTTGTGAAGTATGTGTTTCATGGTTTGTGTTGGGGGGTGGAGGTTGCTTGGATGTTTGCTTTGGAGGTCTCTGTTGGTTTTGCAGATTTTTATTTAGAGCCTCCGAGTATGTTTTCATGTATTCATGTGTGTTTTTTGCCGGTGCTGGTTTAAGGGGTCTATGTAAGACTGGTGGTGTGATGCAAGTATTTCCCTTCTCCTCTTGACTGTCTGATCCAGTCTTGGGTTGAGAGAGCTTAACTTCTAGTTTGGCTGTATAACTGCATCTCTTGCATGTATTAGTGTTTGGTGGTAGCACTTATAAACCCTAGCAATAGAGTTGATGACTAGCACTAGAACCATGATAGTTCTTTCCATGGTTTTGCATATGAAACTACTGTGACCTATGGGTCTGCACTTTTAAGGGTCTGTATATTGCCTGCCTTTGTGCAGAGGGATGTCAGATGTGAGGATGTTACAAGTTTGCCAGTTGCCGTATGGTGTCTCTGGCCATACAGTTGCATTTTATTATGTCCATGTCAAAAAGGTAATGATATTTTAGGAGCAGCTAGATTCTTCTGCAACATGGAGGGTGACAAATATGCCCAGTATAGCATAATGGCTGCATACGCAGCTATTATGTTATACTGGACATAGTATAACATAGCATAATGGCTACGTATGCAGCCATTATGCTATACTGGGCATAGCATAGCCTAATGGCTGCATACGCATCCTCTAACAAGTTCAGTTCAGCTAATATGGCTACTACTCTTAGCATAGTAGCAATGTCTGTTTTCACAAATAAATTACTGGTAGCCATGCTTGACTGCAAAATTGTTATATGTTTATGAATCCCATAATGTTGTGCATTTATGTATCACTATATGGTCATTAACATACAATGCCAACCATACATTTTCACTTGCTTGCTTGATTGAGCTTCCTATGTCTCTGAATTGGCCTCACCCTGCATGCCACTGTTCACATGCTATTTTGCCTAATGCATTGCACTTTTCATTTCTGGAATCCACCCAAAAGCTATGAGTTATAAAATACATGACACAATCTGACTTCTTCTTCTTCTTCTTCTTTCGGCTTGCCAAAATGATAATATCTAATATCACAGAACAAGAACTGTGTATCATGTAAAGTGCTGCAGTACTGGAACTTATAACACAGCATTTTAAAAAAGAATTTTAGAGATGTACATCATTGATAATAATATTACATTTGATAATTTAAATATTTATATTTGCATTTTCAGTTACTAAAAAAAATGGAAATTGACATGTGGAGGATCTTTCTTCTTTAGAAAGTAATTTTATTATAAGATGCAGTGCAAAATTAAATTATCTAATGTAAAAAAGATGTAATGTTTATAAACTATATATGTTTTGTTTTTAAATTTTTTTGTGAAAGTGAGTTATGATGTCCAGTTAAGCAGTGTAGCTACCATAACCATTATTATTTGACATGCGGTACACGTAAGGTCAAGCGTTCCTGGCAGTTGTTATTCCTTCCTGTGTTTCCATATTGTGGAATTAATACTAAGCAATAGTGTGTGTGTGTGTATGTGTGTGTGTGTGTGTGTGTGTGTGTATGTGTACACGTGCTGCTATCATTTTTACTACAGTTGTGTAGACATTACTTGTGCTTGTAATGTGGCAAAGCAAATGTATAACCAGCCAGAATGCAGTTAGGTTGAAGTCTGTCAAAACTATACCTGTGGTATTACTTTCGGTATGTGCTGCTGTCCATGCATTTATGATGTTACACACAACTGGAATCCATCATTATTTGGAGTACTTGTATACCTGCATCAACTCTACCTGATGGCGGTTGGCATAGTGATATGACATTGTCTTGTAGACAAAACATTTTCCTTTGCAATGCGCTGTGTCCCCATAACATTATAAGATTACGTGAGAGGTGAACATTTTCTGTGGACTTGTCTCCCTTCAATTAGTAGAAGTAATGCAATTTCCTGTTTTCTTTTACTTTATTTGATTAAGTATCAGTTTCATTTTCAGGATATGTTACTTTGAATGACTACTGGTGTTATGTACTTTACAATGTTAAGCCTGAAGGTTACTAATGCAATTTCGGTACTTATGTATTATCGCAACCAGATATTTCACACCACTACTGGTTGCTTCCTGATCATGAAATCGATTCATTAATGTTGGTAAAATGTCATATAGTCTGTTTTCTTTGCCAGGGGAGTTTCTTTTCTGCAGTGTTATCCATAAAATTTTACAAACATTGTGTTATTCAAAGTTTAGGCACTTTACTGACAGCATGTCGCTTATTATTGGTTCACGACATAGACTTTTAAAGGTGAGCAGTGCAGTAAAGTAGTCTCAGCAAGAGCTCAACTGTTTTCTGTTGTACATAGATTTGCAAGGGCCAGAAATGTGTAAAGTTTTTGTGAAGCTATAACTGCTAACCTGAAAAGGGTTGGATGAAGTGTTAATTACTACTCCCACACAGTCTTTATAAGTGTGTAAGACAAATAACGGAAAAATTCATCTTCGTGGTTTGCATCGATTCCCCAGCTAAGTTAATGAGTCCTTCATTAAACATGCCTGCTGCTTGTCAGCCCTGTGAAGAAGGACCACTTTCTTTTGTACATTTCATCCACATTTTTAGGAAGCATCCTGTAAAATACACTTCATGGTGGAAACGTATGCAGTACAGGGAATAAATCAAACTATTACATGTAAAAAATGCTCTCTCGTAAATCAGTGCTGTATGCCAAATGTACTATTTTCAGTGTTCGGAAGTACAACGAGAAAGTTTGTGCAGGTACATATCACGGCGTGCAAAACACAAGGTAAAACCAAGAGTGTCACTGTGTTAAAACAACATAACATAAAACGTCCATAACACATTAGTTACTATGAAGCCTCCTACACTATGCAACCCAGTAGTCACAGTGACATGCAAGGAATCTGACATTGCATTACGAACACTGTGAATCAGGCATCCATGAACAACCCAAAATGTGACCGTTATTCATCTTCCTGAGTCAGACACAATGTGGGACAGTAATACGTAGTATTAAACACAGCCGTTTTAAGGCTACCGTTAATAACTTTGGACACACATTACGAATTTCTGCCCCTTGCAGATCTAGCTGCGATAATACATAAGTACCACAATTTCTTTTGTTCTAGTCACAGTTTCTAGTCAAGGTGTTCTCACTGTCATCTGTGCCTAATGAGTCAACATTTTAAAATATAGTTTGAATTGGTGTGCCTTGATTATTATGGATTATTAGTCTATAGGAGGCATTGTTATTATAGCAAGTATGCCCCAGCTGCTAATTTGCGTGCACAGGATACAAGTGCATTAGCTGGGTCAATCTCATGGGGAAGTAATGCTGATCTTTGTCTTTGTGTTTGCCATCTTATTCTGAGCACCAAGTAGACCAATGCACAAGGCAGAGTAAACATTAAAAACCTTGGTGTAAGGGCATCCATGGCACTGAAAAGGCCAAGAGAAGTAATAATTTGAACAGCGCAGCTGTGATAGTTAATGATACAGAGTTTATAATGCTGGAGAAAAGACGTATTCGTGTGTGCAGGCTAGACCCAGTAAAAAGGCAACGTCAAAACATACCTCATGTGATGCAAGTCTGACTGTGAAATGGAAGGCAAACAAGACCCTGAAGTTCCACCAAAGGTCACCAATGCATCAACAAAGCAGACAGACATAGAAGCAGATCTTTTTGGGATAAAGTTTATGCAGCCACAAACAACTAGTGACAGTTTGAAGGTGACTAAAATATGCTACTGCATAAAACATGGGCACTATTGTCCACTGACTGACAATACACAGATGTAGAGGATTCATTCAGATTAATCCATAGCATCAAAAGTCAGGTGTGTGAGGACTATGGCTATGTGCATTGCAACCAGTGTGCTAGTATCTTATATCAAGCGGCTTCTTTTACAAGAGCTGGGAACAGCCTACTTTTCTGTACCATCAGGTGCTTCTAATAAAGGCAACAAGAAAATGTGTGGTGGTGCAATATAGATGGCTCAAATTCCTGTCAGCTGTCTCAAGGCTTGCGGAATGCTGGCCTGTGATCAAATGTTAATTCATCATTTCTGGACCAGATGAATGCTGTCCCATCAAATAGAAATCTGTGCAAGCAGATTATTACATTTCTTTTTTGCTCAACATTCTACTGGTGTTCCAGAAGGTTATTGTTAAATTTGAGAGCAACACTGTGGCAGCTTCAGATGTATTTGATGTAATGCAAACACTAAGAAATTAATTCCAGAGAAGACTGGATAATACATTATTTGGATCTGAAGTGTCATCTACTTTAAAAAAAATCACTCCAGTTGTGAAAAAAGGTCTCTGAACACTATAGGATTCTACAGCACTTTTACCTTAAATAAATGGATTGACTTTAAACATGTTCCCTTCCAGGCAGTGCACACATTCACCCTTCAGCAGTCAGTTTTATTGCAGTTTAGGAGTCACTATACTTTCTTGAGACTACATGACTCAAAAGCATAGCTGATCTTCAAAACTCATAACTGATGGCTTGAGTACACAATTTCTAGAAACCCTCATACTTGTGACTGTACAGTCACCAAGCAAATGTAAAGCCCTTGTAGCCTCACATAATGGGCTTTTACCCCAAAGAACCTACACCCCTTTACTTTAAAATTGATATTTTAAGACTGCTGAACCTAGGAGAAAGGTTGATCACTAACAGAAGAAAAAAACTGTCTCACCCTCTGCAGGAGGCTATGGGCTTGGAGAGATTAACAGCAGATTTTAATTTAGGGTGGCAGAGTTTGCATAAAGGTTAAGGTCTTTACCTCATAAACACAAGATTAAGTGTGTGTGTGTGTGTGTGTGTGTGTGTGTGTGTGTGTGTGTGTGTGTGTGTGTGTGTGTGTGTGTGTGTGTTAAGTTTTATTCTAACCTCGGGTTATTGGTTAGGCTTAAAATAGCCCTTTAGGGCAGTTAGCCTAGTATTCACCTATGAACAATTCACTTAGAGCACTAACACATTCCTCCTATATGGAGCAAGCAGCAACACAACAGCAAGTGACACCTCAAGTGATAATGATTGTGCAGCTGTGATGTGGGCAATCCTGTTCTGAGCAACTGAATGCAAGTCTGCAGCCAACAGAGGACCTGAACATGGATGCACTTTATTTAGATTATAGTGCTAAGAGCAGCACTGCTTTTTTCAGTACAGCTGAAGCATCTGTAGGTGATTAGTGGGTCACCCTTTTTAGCAAAACATCAGGTAGGAAGATGTTTTGCAATTTGTTCTTTCCACTCCAGAAAGCAATAGTTTTGTGGGGTGAATGGATGTCTATGAACAACAAGACATGGGCTGAATGCAGAAACAGAAACTGAATGCTGGTGCCTGGGGTAAAAGCAGAACTGCAAAAAAAACTAAAGAACTTCTCATGCACAAAGCTTCACTCCTTTGTGAAAACAAGCAACTCATTACTGTGGCAGTATTACCCAAACAGAAGTATACTTTGAAATAAGAAAAAGTGATTCTGGACTGTGTCGCAGCTAATCAGAATGACCTATAAATAAAGTTCTATTAGCTACTGACTTTCTACTGGTTTGGGAATTTGCATATACTTTGAAGGAGTTTGCACGTTTTCTGTTATTTGCAACACAGTAAAGTTGCAACCCCCCCCCCCCCCAGCTCCTGAGAAGCAGACATGGATAGCATCAGTGATGCCTCCAAATCACCTCTAACAGATTATTGTCCCCTTGCTGAAATGCAGACATTGTGGTCGCCGGTGACCCAGCACTGCAGTCAGAGGCCAGAACAAACTGAGGCATACATCTCAACCTCACAATGCAATAAATCTGGACAAAGCTAAAAATAATGAGGGGACAAAGGCCCAAAAATAGGGATATATTTTAAATATTGCTCCTATACCTTAGAAAGCTGCAATTATTATGTATTTTCTGAAGGATATGAAGTCTAAAACTCAAATGTCTGTCATTATTTAGTACTATTTAGTGACTTCAATCCTCAGTAATTTGTCAGACAACCACAAATTTTATGAGGAACAAACCAAAAACATGAGGCAAAGTTTTGGGCAGTTGAGAGTCATGAAATGAGGTGACTGCAGCCTTATCTCCTTCTCTTCTACAAAAGGATGAGAACACAATGGGAACAATTATCATACACATAAACTACAATCAGAATCACAATGGTCCAGTGAACTGGCACAAAAATCATAAGTGACTACCTCCACCTTGTGCAGCACTCAGGTTCAGCTGTCACTCCACTATCACTGGAAAACAAAGTTTATACTCATACGTATACATATAAAACAATTAAGACAGCAGAACACAGTGATATTGAAAAAAGTGCTTACTTTCAGGCTCCATCTCCTGAACCTCTACCTTCCCTTGATGAAGTAGATTGAGGTGACTTTGCTTTAGGTCACTCTACCTGTGCCAACATTGCTCACCAGAATGCCATCACTCACCACTCATGTCAGCTTATGCCATGCATTGACCTTACACAATGGGCCATCATAACTGTCCTGCAGGTGCTCCTTGACGTTCCTGTGCAGGAACTGGCAAACCAAGCTGGAGTCCTGCATTTATCAATCCCTAAAGTAGCCATGGCCACTCAGTCGTGTCCACTTGAGCAAAAGGTAGCCCCATGCACATTGATGGACATTTGTATATCATGTGGAGCACAATGCGGTACTATGATATGGCCATAGTACTGCACAGTGGCACTAGAGGCATACACATGGCAGATGCAAGGTTTTATAGGTCATGCTTTGTTGCCACCTTGATATGCACAGCTAGCACCAAAGTGTTTGTCTAGTACATTGTGCATCTGCATACATTCACAGACAGAGGTGTTAACTGGCTTCATTATCATGACTGCTATGCCAAATGATTCTTGTTAGTACAATATCAAGTGTCAGCACCATTTTGTGCAACACTGCTTACAACCATACAATTCTGAAGCAGAGGAATTTCAGTAAAGTCTCAATGTATGTGGAGCATCTCATAGTTAAGGAAGGAGTCCTTCTCTGTAAAGTACCTCAGCAATACAACAAACCCTGTTGTAAATGTCTGTGAAAAGAAGGCAGATGTCATAGCATATGTTTAAGTAGGAACCCATGACACTGACACAGTACCATCTGAATATGGCCGGGGGGAGGTTCAAATTGTGAAAATGGGAAACCATGGGAAGGACATGGCACAAGAGGTGTGGGTTCTATGACTATATATTGGGGCATACCAATAATATGTAAAACAGTGGGAGGCCGTGCATAGCACTAACTGCAGCTGATAACCAGGTCTATAAAGTTGGGGCAGGGGGATTTAGGCATATGTACACACGTCCCATGATATACCATACGAGCCCACTGACTGACATGTTTTGCGGTAGGTGTACAGGTACTGATATGGTCACCCAAGGGAGACAATGCCTTCAAAAATCCACCTGCCAAGAAAATGAAGTGGTACTTCAGGCCCTAAACAAACATGGCACAAGCATTATTGTGACTAAATTTGGCAAGGAATGGTACAAGATGTGAATTCTGTGGATGGCCATAATAAGTCTCTATAACAGTTGCAATTAATTGTGACTGATCTGATATTTTATGCAAAGTAAAAGGCATGGGACATTGTAATAGAGAGTTCCACTACATAGGGTGGGTCACCAATATTGAAGCGGTTTACTGAGGTGGAAAATATTTTGGTGTCACTTACAGGCCATGGGGGAGTAGCCCCTCATACATAGGATGGCTTCAAAACAGGAGATGGGCTAGCACCGACCATTCATGTGTCACCAGGGAAAGCATCAGGTTAGTACTGTTCGTTATAGTTTGGTACTGCATAGCACACTCCAGTAAGTGTATGAAGGGAAGGATTAACCAAGACCTCATCTATCCTTCGAGGTACCTCTGGTCTGCAGCTAGAACAACCTGCATGACAAACTGCATCTGCCAACATATGCTATACCTGTATTTTCAGGCCACAGTGAGTTATGGAGACATGATGTGTGTGAGCTGGCAATGGTGCCATGTGTGTGTTCATGCTTTTCAGACGTTTCACTGATGGAGGCTCCAGCACAACAGGGCAACATAGGGCTGATATTAGCAGTGTACTTGTGGCTGATGATAATGACAACATACAAGTGGCACCATCTGATGACAGAGTGGCCCTGTCTGCAACACTGCAAGGGGAGTAGGGTCACCCACATCCACCATTGCAGAAGACCTTGTAGAGATATAGACTGAGCGCACAGCCTCGGACTGCACAGCAGACATCCAGTACCTCACAATCCTTTACTTGTTCCACCTGTGTCCCCAGGCCACATAGCAGCAACTGTGCATACCACCTTTGAGGTGCATATGCCCACCAAAGGGGAGTGTGGCACTGGTATGACTCCAGATCTGACTCTGATATGCCTATGACATTCAGCATTACATAATGGATGTGCAGGGCACAGATTGTGGCAAAGATGGATGATGCCCATGACATTACAGATATAGTGAGTGAACTGTTTGACTTGCAGGATAGCATGCACCAAATGCATAGTGACATGAAGTATTGAGCGGAGAAGGAGCAGACTATGCTGTCAAGATGAGACAAATTGTAAACTCCATGTGGTCTGACTCCACAGGGCATTCACAGCTCTGGGCAGGTCCAGATGGAGAGGTGACTGAAGACAGGTTGTCTCATTGTGGACTACACAGACCATTGTTGAGACAGCACAGCTATCAACTCTGGCCACACAACCTTCCACCTCCAGTCATTGGCATCATCCAATGATCCAACATCTGGGTTGGCTCATCAGACTGTGCATGCACAGTCCCATAATTCTACCCATTCCCAATAATCTGTGAGCACATGGCCTGCCATCCTTGGTTGTGGGAACTGTTAGGTCATGAACAATGACACACTTCAGGCTCAACATATCAGATAGTCCATTAGGGTAAATGCACATAGTCCTGTGATTCTCACCCTTTCCTTCCATGGACCACATCAAGCCCTTATACAGTAATCCAAGGCAGTAAACACCACTAATGATCACATCATGACAGTGTGACCCTGCCACTGGAGGATGTGATCCCTAATTCCACATAGTTCTCTATAGTATGTGGTTACTGTGTTAACCTTTCATGACCCTACCCCAAATTATAGTGCTGCAGTTACTTGACATTGTGTTTCCTCCACCTGTACAATTGATGATGACTGTGGCCTACCCATCCCCTAATTTGCACAGGTGTGGTGATGTCTGATACACAGCTTGGCCAGTCCATGCAAATGTATGCATATTCTGGGAGTAACACCACCACAAGCATGCTATTCTGTGTCATCTAGCTCGTGGCCCACATTTGTGGACCAGATGCCACATCTTTGCCAGTACTGCACCCAGCTGCAGTATAGCTGCTGCATGCCCCTCTCTTGACACCCTGCCCTTCTGTTGCTGCTGTGATTTGCATGGAAGACCTTACCACAGTGATCACCTGTTGCTTAATTTGTCTGTATACATCTTGTAGAATGGAATACAAAGCAAAACCCCTGCAGTATGTGCCTGCATTATATTGCAGTGCCCATCCTGAGGTTTCTAGACATCATTAACATCCTTTCAGTAGTTTAAGTACATGATCCAATGTGCTTCACTTTTTGCATGGGCTGTATTATAGGCCATTTCCTGCATGGTTTGGGGATTTCAGATTGGGGTCAACAACAAGGGATCTAGGGTATATTTGCAATCCCTTGCAACACTGAGCACACAACATATTAACGGTGGCCTGCTCCCTGGTTGCATGGTACCTGTGTATATTAGCCTGTCTATTTTGCATGGGTGTATAGTTACTAGACAAGTGACCCTGTGAGATATCCCCTTGCTAGGAACTCTGCTGTAGGTTAGACACATGCCAAATGTACAAATCATGTAAACTGCTAGGGTGGCACATGGACACATTGCAAATAATGTCCTGTACATTATAGACCACCTGGCAATTTAGGGAGTAGAAGCCCTTCCTGTTCATATATCACAGGCCTTTTAGGACAGATAGGGCATTGACAGCAACCAGCATGCAGACAATGGTTCCAACAACTAGGGAAATATGCTATGTTATAAAAAGACCGGCATGATGTTGTTTCTCCCATCTACTGTCCCAGGGAACCAAATATGCTCCTCCAAATCTTATAACATAATATTGAAGAACTGGTTTATGATTTCTTAGGCTGATGTTTACACAATCCCTAACATATCCCCCATATCTTGCTGAAAGATCCCTGTGGCTAGGACAGTTAAATCTATGCACAGTGGACACAGGAATAGGCATACCATGCATCCCTCTTGATTCCACTTGTAAGTGACACAGCTTGACTAGGAGTCTTATGGTATTCTTGTCTGTCAGAAACAATTCATAGTCTGCTAGTCTGTCGTTGAAAGTATCTCAGCTGCTCTCTGCAAATACTCTATTCGTGCGGATGGCTATGACAAAAGTTGCAGGCAATGGCTCTGATAGTGGCTGCTGCCATTCCTAGCAAGGCTTCTATTTTACACCATGAATCATGGCATTCAAAATGGATAAGATGGTTATATGCCACCATGCAATGTCCCTCTTGTTTTCTGAACTGATCTCTCATTTTGGCTTCTTTCATTTTCATACTCCATATGGCTCATTTGCATAGGGTCTCCTCATTTACAGTTTACTATGTACTCTTAGCATACACTGAATACTGTGTTACTTCCACCATTGCTCTGCTACGTTATTGGTGTTCTACAATCACTCACACCCTGTACCCATTTTAATTTATGTAGAGCAGTGAACTAACCAATTCTGAATTCATTGTCTTGGAATTTGTGGGCATATCTCACACATACACTGTTTACATGTTTTGTTAAAATAGAGTTGTGCCACATTTTGTGATTTGCAGATATTGTTTGTAGGAGTAGTGCTGTATGTGTCACATAATGTTAATACAATTTATTAAAATTTTGCCTCTGTGACATGATGATGTATATCTGAAAAGTTTTAGCCTTCCGTATGCCGATAGAACTTCAGTGTTCAATGTTCAATGTACTGGGGGAGGCAAAGACGCAGATACTTATATCCCAGATCATATGATCTAACTCAAATCTGTTCATCAAGTTGAGGTTTAAACATACAAATTGATGATGACTGCCAAATTTTAAATAATAAGTTATTCGGCAAACTCTCCACTTCCTAAAAAATAATAAACATTAATCTACCTTCTACCTGGGGGATAAAACACCAACGTGTTATTATTTCTATTTTTGTTGTTCATGTGAAATAAATGTGTGTCCTAGTGAAGTGGCTAAGTACACATTTTAAAACTTTTAAATATCAATATGAGCTTACCCTAAGTAGCTTATGACTAATGATAAAGAGACCATGCTTTCCTAACCTTATTGAATACTTAAAATTCCTGAGACCATCAGTATGTTTGTTTGTCTTTTCGGCTTTTAGGTTAGGGGTCACCACAGCGGAACTCCAGTCTGCTAATGATTGGCAGTAGCTTTTTTTTTTTTGGTGCCGAGTTGCCAGCCCGACGCCCAACCTTCAGCGAAGGCATGCCCATTCACGCATGTCTTTAGGAGGCCACTCGACCATGGGGAGGACATGCAGACTCCACACAGAAAGCACTCCAGCCGAGAATCGAACAGGAGAACTTCTTGCTGTGAGGCAACAACGCTACCGCTGTACCACCATAGCTTCTCCTACGACCATCAGTATATTTTCTAAAATTTCTCTGAATTCTTTCTAATCTTTTAATTTGTCTCAGGTTATACAGGCATGGAGGTCCACAATCTTCTATAACAGGTCTAACATTAGCTCTAAACGGAGGAAGTAACATCTCCTAATACCTGCAACTAGTGGTCCTAAGAATGCTAATTAGAATACTTTTAACATCTTTCACCATTGTTGAGATTTTGCAGTCAGACATATATATATATACATATATATATATATATATATATATATATATATATATACACACACACACACACACACACACACACACACACAGACACACACACACACACACACGGGTCTACTTTGACCCATCAAAATTATGTTTCAACGAAACATAAACAATCAAACTCTTTTTCGCAAAAGTGCATTTTCATGAAAATGCACTTTCGTGGAATACAAATAAACCAAAAAAAAAAATCACAACACGAACCACTTTTATGCAGGGTAGCAAGCCCCCCTGCACCCCCATCTCCCCACACCCCCGCTACTTTTATATTCTCACTCCAAGATCACCCTATAGTGGGGAAAAGGGAATATTCCCTTATCACTACTGTGCCGCGATCTAAGCAACAGCCCCCGTTGCTGTTTGCTTAGTTGCCTTTTCTCAAAAGTGCATTTTCATGAAAATGCACTTTCGCGAAAAGGAGTTCACCTGTTTACATTTCGTTGAAATGTAACTTCGATGGGTCTATATATATATATATATATATATATATATATATATATATATATATATGTATATCTATACACATGCACACACACATATATGTGTGCATTTATATATATGTATATATATATATATATATATATATATATATATATATATATAAACACACACATATATGTGTGTATATATATATATATATATATATATATATATATATATATATATATATATATATATATATATATATATATATATATATATATATATATATAGTTTGTTATTACTCACAAATCTCTGACTTTCTCTTTTGTTGGAAGAATTTGTCTATTCACAGCATAAGGATATGATTATTGGCAGAGAACTTACATGAATGCAGTTCAGACCACTGAAATAAGTAAGCAAGGTAAATTTACACTATAAGTTGATCTTTTATATTCCTGATGATTACGACAGTCTTAGAGTTATTAGTAAATTTACAGAATTCCTCTCTAAATAGCATTGTTGACATAAATAGATTGAACAGAAAGGCCAAGTTTGAACTCTGTGTGACTCATTTACTTGTAAGTCAAACAATCAGAAAATACATGTTTTATTCTAATCCTATAGACCCACCAAACAACAATTTTTTACCCAATTAATGATGTACCAATGTAACATTTTCCATATCATTTAGAATTTCCTTATGTGTAACTAAGTCAAAGGCTTTTAAAAGGACTAAATATATGACACCAGCAACCAAACCCTGATCTATTGTTGTGGAAAGGCTGGTATAAGTTTATAAGGTTTGTCTAACAAGATCTCCCTCCCAACTGTAAACCCATGTTGACTAATGCCCTTCCCTAAGCCACATTCTGCCAAACATTTGCCCTCAAAAAGTCATAACTAGTATGCTGATTAAGCAAATGAACCTGTAATCACCAATGTTACTAACTTTACTGCATTTAGTACAAGAACAACTAAAGCTTTCCTCCACAATTCTGGGAGAAACAACACTGTCAAAACTTTGCTGGAAGCAGTATATTAAGGGTGATAATAACATCACCAATTTTACTCAAAAAAGCTGTTTAAATCTTCAGGCCCAGCAGCAGCTTCTGCTTTCATATTCTGTAAGGCACATTGAACTTCAAAAACTTGAATAACTGGGCATGCATCCATAGATGAGTTGACAGCTGTAGATAAAATATCCAATGTGTCTGTCCTGTAGTAAAAAAAAAAAAAAAAAAAAAAAAAAAGATCTGCAAAATAACTCAGCCATGTTTGCTTTAGCAGAAATACAACAGATATATCAGAAGAGTCATTTAAAGAACACCTTATTTGATTTGTAGTAATTAACAAGATTACTCTCATAAACCACAAAAAGGCACAAGCATGTTTGAGAAACAGGTACACCAAACAAAATGTGCAATCACTGTACAGATAGGAATTTGACCAAAAAAAAAAAAAACAATACCAGGGATTTAATTTAATGTTTAGCACTTTCATCCAATTCAAATACTATGGACTTCATCAGAACATACCAAATCACAGAAACACCTCAATATAAATAGTATATGTCACTAACTAGAATTACAAATTTAAAAATACATGCACACTAAAAATTAATATTGCTAAAAAAGCTATGATTAATTACACATAAAACCCCTTACTAATTAAATACCTCATACCTAAAATAATGAATAATCAAATTGTTTACAGCCAACAATAAACCAATCTTGATAAAATTTAGATGCCCTCATTTTTACAATTGGATAAATAGAAATACATTGATTAATTCTTGGTTTACTTGAAGTGTTGAGTTTGAGTTGCTATAACAATTCACTAAACTTGAGACATACTTCCCAGGCATGACCCTTAGGATTTTGCTCAACAATATCTAGGATGCCAAATGTAAGCTTTCTTAAATTTGTCGCACACAGTGGAATGCCTATATAAAGCTTTTATTTTTTTGCTATTTTTCCTGTTACGATCATAGTTATATACATATATCCTCTTTCTTAGGGGACACTCATTTTTTCTTACATAGAATGCAAAACAAGTGTAACATTTAGCAAGACATGCCACCCCTTTGGGGCACAATTGCCATGTTGAAAATGTATTTAACTAGAAAGGATTTTATTTAATATTACGGTATTCCCTTTATAAATGTAGGAACATTGTGCAAAAGCCCCATGTTTTGTTGTACATGCAAGTACATTCTCAAATAAAGTTTCTGTCTGTTTATGTTTAAACATATTCTTTAAATTTCTACCAGTTTTATAGACAAAGACCATTCACTAGAATACTCATAACCGACTCATTATATTTAAAAAATACTTCAGTTTTATCTTACAATTTTTTTAATTTCATTTAATAAAATGTAAATATCAAAGCCCACACAAGGGAATCATTGTCAGTGTTAAAAACAAAAGTTTGATTGCTACTGTTTTAAAACCAATTCCTTAAATAGGGGGATACTTTGTCACCCTCTGAGATATTTCCTGAATAACTTTATCAAATAATACTATTGGAAAACCCCTTTCTAAAAACATAGACTTTACTTTTTTAACTTTTCTACTAAACAAATCATCATCTGATACCATACAGGGCAATCTAATGATCTGACCCTTTATTAGTCCCACTTTTTGACTAAGTGGATGATTACTAGTGTAATGTAAAAATGTGTGTGTGTGTGTGTGTGTGTGTGTGTGTGTGTGTGTGTGTGTGTGTGTGTGTGTATATATATATATATATATATATATATATATATATATATATATATATGCAAAAAACCCTCTTTTCTTCAAAATGGTAACATTTAGGAGATCTTTGGTGTTCTTAAGTGTAAGTGAATTTAAAAAATCCTGTAGTACCATTTAAATAATCAGTAAATTAATTTACAGAGTCATCAGGTGCGTCCCATAAGATAAGTACATCATCCAAGTATCTGAGGTAAATCTTACAATAAGTATAAAATGACTATTAAATAAATATTTATTTTCCCGACCAATCATTACTAAATTGGAAAATATCAGTGCTGCATAAGTAGCACCCCTAGCTTTAGTTTTTTGATATAGTTCACCCTTTAAAAAATTATTCGCCAAGACAATGTTCATAAATTCCAAAATTCACCTAAAATCATCGCTAGCAAAGAATTTATAACCATTCAAACTGTCATTAAAAAATGACATCCCAGCTTTCTGGGGAATACAGATGAAGAATTTGACTATGTTAATGGTAAGGAATCCAACATTGTCTCCAAAGAGACCACTTTTTTGTTCTAGGCAAAAAATCTCCAGAATATTTAAGTAATGGGGGATAAATTTGTAAATAGATTTCAATCTCCTGTCAACATAAACAGCCAACGGACATGTTTTTGATCTATAGGTTGCTACAACTGGCCCAAAGGAGGGTTCCAAAATATTTCTGTTTATCTTTGGTATGCCAAATATAGAAGGAATGGTGGGGTAAGTATTCCTAAGGAAATCAAAAAATTCAGGGGATATAACTTTTTTGTCACAGTAAATCTTTTAAATATATATCTATTTTTTTATATGCAACAAATGCTTCATTTCTAGATACATGCACAAATACGTTTGTATCCTGCAACGTATCAAACATAATACTAGAATAGACCATTGAATCAAAATTCACAGTGCTTCCCGCTTTATCCGACTTCATTATTCTAATGGTCCTATCATTCTTTATTAAATTAAAAGTGTCTTTTTCACTACTAGTCAAATGTGTGACATTTTTATATCTAGCATGTTTCTTCTTTTTCAAATGCCTGGATAACTGGGTGTGTGCCTGGGAAAAAGTACTCTTCCTCTTAATATTTGTAGATAATTTTTTAACATATCTGGATTTGTCTTCACACATAATAGCCAAATTTAACTTGTAAGTAAACAGTCTTAAATCCATCACGTCATCTGCCAAATTAAATCTGCAACTGGATATAAAGGTGAACCCTTTCTCAAATAAGGAAGTGTTTACCGTTAGTATCCAAAGTACCGAAACTGAAAATATTATACCCCCATATATGTATTCATTATATTGTTTCACATTCCTGTCTATCTTTTTTATTTTTAATAACCTTAATAATGTCAACTTTAACAAACATTTCATCATGCACGTTTATACACAGAAAACAGTAAATCCTTTCTAATTTCATTATTCAAACATCAAATTTCTTCCTTTAATTTAGTAATATAAAACTCTTTTCTATGGATTAACAAATTCATAGTTTCAAACCCATGCTGGTCATATAAATGTACAAAGTCATCGTAAAAAAGAGAGTTCACAGTGACACCATTGGGGAGCTTAGAAGAACAAAGACCTAGGGGTACAATTTTACAATGTAGGCATTCCGCTATGTAACTGTTATCAAGTTGCAGCAATCTTAATTTGTGAAGTTTCTTTTCCAAACCCTTTATTGCTGTCTCCAAAGAATAATAACCAGTAAAAAACATTGTCTAAAGGCTAATTAGAGGAAAGAGAGCAGGTCTTATCTAGCCAGTTCACTAAATGACTGGAAACAGCACCAGTATTTTGTTCACTAGCATAAATAATTTTACCACAAACATTACATAAGGAATTTACAGTACCTGATGTCAAAGGTCCCAAAGGGTTGTTGCAGTGTTTGGTGGATTTCCTAGAAAGTTGCCCATAAGGTAAAGAATACGTGGAAGACTCATCCAAAACAAAAACTGTTGACTGGCTACAGGAAACATGGTTAGCACTGTTTCCGTTCGTCAAGACTTGTCTCAGTAAATCAATCAAATGGGTAAGTTCTTTCTTCATAAAAACAATCTTATTGACTACATCACATCCCACAGGTGTTTCATCCACAAAATTCAAGCCAGGTCCCAGCATACTAAGGTACTGCAGCTCCATTACCACCATGCTGTTAGTGCCTAAAGAAAATACTAATAAACTAAAAAAGGGCGCAAGCACACCTGAGAAACAGGTACACCAAATGAAACATGCAATGGCCAAACTATTACATTAACTGTGTGGCAAAAAATCATTATTTTATTTATTTATTTATTGCCAAACTGTTAAATTAAGAGTTTAGAAATTACTTAACTAGTACACAATTATTTACTTAGCTAATCCATCATAGCAACAGTCTCTCCTTGTTTTAAACCTCACTGCACTCACACCTTACTTCACAATGGAAATGTTCTTGCTCTCATCCAAGCTAATTCTATCACACTTTCTTCCTAACTTTCCAAACTTTGTTGCCTGTCACTACCTCCTAAAGTTTTACATCCTTACCTCATTGTAATTCCCTAAAAAAAACTACTTACTGAATTAACCTGATGTAATTTTCCTAGTGAAAATCATTTATTTCTGTGTTATGTAACATCTATTTGAATTGTGCAATATGGGTTTGTAGTACACAAAATATGTATTTAACATTTAATTGAAATGTATATTATGGATTTGTGCTCTTTCTGTACTACGTATTTGTATTTCTCTGGAGCTTTTCTCCCCAGGACTCCATTGAAAATGGGCCCCTTGTAGCCCAATGGACTATCCTGGAAAACAAACTGCTAATAAATAAAAATAATAAATAAATAAATTAGAGCTGGAACCCAAAGTGATGTCATCACCACCTGTGCAGCCATTAATATTAATGCCGTAAACACGGCACCATATGTTTTATCTTCTGCATTGGGAAAATATATTTAAAATGTAATTTTCTAAAGGCTGCAAAATGAGCTTTTCGTTTTACACAGAAAAGTGTTAGCATGCATAAAGATGCATGTGAACACTTTTCTGTGTGAAAAGAAAATTTAATTTTGCAGCTTTAGACATGATCTTTAAAGTGATACAATGGGGATATGGGAAATGTAGGACAGCATAAGGAGGAGGTGTATAGATAATATGGGAGAGGGTAACAGGTAGTGGGAAAGGAAAAAGTAGAGAAGGGACTACAGAGATACCATAAGATAGGTACAGAGATACCATAAGATAGGACTGTATGTTATATTAAATTGTGTGTTTAAATGCAGTAATTGCCAAGTATTTGTCAGGTAATACTTTAGGTGGATTTTGAATTATTTTAGGTCAGATACTTGTCTGAGGACTACAACCCACGGTGGTGGTGCTGTGGTAGCGTTGTCGCCTCACAGTAAGATGCTGTCCGGTTCGATTCTCAGCTAGAGCGTCTTCTGCGTGGAGACATGCGTGAATGGGCATACCTTCGATGAAGGTTGTGCATCAGGCCTGGCAAGCCGGTAGTAAAAATCAACTGCCAATCATTAGCGGACTGGAGTTCCGCTGTGGCGACCCCTAACCAGGAAAAGCCGAAAGAAACAAACAAACTTGTCTCAGGACTACAGGAATGGAGTTCCAAAGTTTAGAGATATAACGAGAGTATGGAGACGTGCCTGTAGTGTTGTTAGGTATAGTAATAACAAGACATTTGTTTCTTAAGAGTAAGGTGCGAGAGGATGAATATTGCTGAATGATATTTTTTGTGTATATGGCAGTTCTCTGGTTTGTAGATGACATTATGGGTTGTGATTAGTTGTGAATAGGTTAAATGGTGTTGGAGCACTGTTCACTTAAGTTATTTAAGGATTAGGCAGTGATGAGTCTTATGGGAGTGCTTAGCTGCAAATTTAGCATATTTATTGTAACACTGTTCAAGCTTACTCCTCCAGGAGACTTGTAGATTGGGAAGTATTAGAAAGGCATAGGGAAGTGTTCAGAGTAGATAAGTAGAGACAATGGTTATTCATACAGCATTTGTGAAGGCATGGTTTTGTCCTGTAAAGGCATCCTTATAGTATCCACCCATCCATATCCCTTTTTCCCATTTTTGCACATGGAGTCATGGTATATTGTATATGGTGATTGAATTTCATGTGCCCAGCAATTACTGCCCCTAGTATTTTAACTATGTTACCATTTCCATCTTGGTGTTATTGGCTCAGGTTATTTGTTAGTAGGAGTTTTAGATGGGTAAGATGTTTAGGGTAAATAGCATCAATTTGGGCTTTTTAGGGTTTAAGAGTAGTTGGGAAGTTTTTAGCCAGGTTTTAACTTCAGAGAAGAATGCTTGGGTTTGTTGTTGCAGATCTGTTATATTTTTAGACAATCAGATGAGCATGGAGTTGACATCATATTGAACTATTGTAGCATAGTTAGTTGCATATGGAGATCATTCATGAAAATATTAAATAGCAGTGGACCAATTGTGGATCCCTGTGGAACTAAAATATTAAATAGCAGTGGACCAATTGTGGATCCCTGTGGAACTAAAATTGTAACTGGAAGGAAGGAAAGAAAGGAGGAAGAGAATTTAGTTTACCATTTCACTGCCTGTTCCACGTTTAGTAGATAGCTGTGGAACCACTGGAGTAATGATTCATTAAGATCATAGTTAGGTTTTGTAGTTGCTCTTGGTATGAGACATATCAAATGCTTTATACAGGTCAAAGAAAAGTGAAGAGATGAAATAAACAAATTTCTATCTTGAATTATATTGTTAGTGAAACTTAACAATACTGTAGTAGTGTTGTGGAAAGGATGAAATCCATGTTAAGTAATGGAGAGTAAATTATTTCTAGAGATATGATTAAGGAAGTGTGTATTCAGCAGGTAGGCTGCCTGGTGCCAGGGTAAATAAATTTAGTTTTAAAAAGTTTTTATAGTACGGGTGGAACCAGATTTAAAGTTGAACAATTTGTTCCTTTACTCTACCCCCAGTTCCAACCCACCCCTTCTACTCTACACTTAAACCCTCCAAACCTTTTCAACCAATTCCTGTATCTACCTAATTTAATCATACCACCCAATCCATACATTTAATTTTATACTTGTATCGACTCTACTTTTTTCTGTCTACACATTTTATATTCTATCACTAACCATTAAAGTACTTATTTCTGTCTGCAGCAAGATCCTTCCTAATCACTTTACAAAATGATTCTAATACAGACTCTTTTAATCTGCCTCCTTACCATTCTAACCCTCCATAGCAGTTATCATATCTCCCCACTACATATAAATGCAGCACCTACCAACCCATACTCACTTAACACTTACCCAACATCTCTCTCACCACATTACCCAATCTCTACCAATCAACCTTCTTAGACTTCTTCAATTGCAGATATCATAAATCAAAATATTTAACCATAAGAGCTCCATTAAAAGTAAAACATAATTGCATTTGGCTACCTACTTTTGCTTCTTAACATGTCCATTAGGAAAATCAGTGGAGGCATTCACCCAAACCCTGGCCCTATGCAGCAACAAACCACCCTTACTAACAACTCACTACTAAATGTTTCAACTACTTTTCCCCACTCATCCTCATAATCTAACCTTCTTATCCTAAATATGAATCTTAGAAGCATGTGCAGCAAAATCCAAAATGTCCCTGCATACATTGCTACATATTACATGGTACTATGGTACATGGTAGTCTACTTAACACCGAAAGTGTGATAAGAGACCTTGGGACACAGGTGGACAGTAATCTCTCCTTTGATAATCACATTGCCACAGTGGTCAGGAAATCCTTCTACATGGCTCACCTCATCACAAAAGGTTTCTCATCCAGAAAAAAGAGGTCATTGTTCCCCTCTATTCATCACTCATTAGACCCATTATAGAGTACAACGCCCCTTTTGGTATGTACCTCACAAGACATCTACAACAACTGGAAAGGCCACAGAAATACCTCACAAAGAGGATTACTGGCCTCAAACAGATGCCCTATGCAGACTGTCTCAAAAAACTCCAGCTTTACTCCGTCGCATATCGCCTACTCAGAGGCGATCTCTGCCTAACATACAAAGCTATGTCAAACCCAGAGCTGTTGGACATGCTCCACTTAAAGAAATCCCAATCCCTCTGAGCTACACGCTCTAGGGACCTAAACCTTGTCACCACAATAAACAGAACATGTTGGTGGGATAGAATCCTGTCCCAGAGACTTCTCATACTCTGGAACAGACTACCTATCTATGTCAAACAGAGCTCCTCATTAGCACTCTTCAAGAAAAGTCTTGATGATTGGATGGGAAATAGGAAATTTACCCCAGGGATCACTTCTGTGGCTCTGCTCGACAGGGGCACAGGAAAATAATTTTCTTGGGTGGCAAAAGCCAGGGTACCTTTTTGGCTAGGCTTATATAGGCCCTAGGGCTAATAACCTAGTACCTACCTATGAACCTATGAACCTATTCTCCTGAAATTGTCATAGCGACAGAAAACTGGCTGAAGAAAGAAATTGCTGACAATGAAATCACTTCACCTGGATTTAATATACTCAGACTTGACAGGAAAAATAAATCGACAGGTGGTGTTGCACTAATGTATGAAAACTTCCTAAACATACCCGTCTTTTTTACAATGGATCCCAACATTTAATAACACAGAACTCCTAATAGCACTCTTCATAAATAAATAAATAAACAAACATAAACAAATAAATAAATAACAGGGAAACACTTTGCATCTTGGTTACTTATATCCCACCATGGAATAACATTACCACTGCAGAAAATATTATCCACCGGATATCTTGCTATGTCCAGCATGAAACCATGATATGAGGAGACATAAACATAGACTGGCAACTCATCAGTGGTAATACCCCAAATGAATCTATAAATGTATATGGCTTTACACAATTAATCATATCTGCTACTAGAGTCCTCAAAAATACTGTTTGGCAATCATCCTTAGATTGGACACTTGCTAACAAACCTTATAAAGTAAAGATATCCGCTTGCAGACACCTTAAGTGACTATTTACCAATGCATGCAATTAGAAGTTATAATACCCAAGAAAGACAAATCATTTACAGCCAAGTTTGTAACTCAACTAACTTTAACAAAGCTACATTTAAAAAACATTAACACAGTACAGCTGGAAAATATTAAATATCATGCCCCTAGATACTGCTGTCTCATATTTCGATGACATTTTCCTAAAAATTATTAATAACCTTGAGTCAGTACCAATCAAAAGAGTCAAAACCAACCCCACACCATGTCTAACAAAGGAGATAAAGAAACTGATGTCACAATGAGACAAAGCCTAGAAAGAGTGGCACAAAAATAGAACACAAAATACATCTACTTTTTCTAGACACCTTAGAAAGCTTACAATATTCTATATCAAACACAAGAAACAAACCTACTATAATAACTTCCATTGCAAACATCAAAATAATCCAAAGGTTTCATGGTCATCCCTAAATAAATTATTATATCCAGGCTAAAATGCCATTCCATCCCCTAAACTACTGACAACACTGATTCAATCCACACACAATTTACCTCATACTCCATACAGACAGTATAATCTCTCATAAACAGCAACACCTCCACTCCCCTCTCAGTTTCTTCATCCTGTCTTAACCATTCACATTTCCTTGACTTCAGTCCTGTACATACCTCCACTATTGGACAGCTCCTAATTAAGCTTAAACCAACTTCTCTCTGAATATTGCAGATGCTATCACCTTCTCTATCTCCATTTTGATAAACAGGTCTACAGCTAATAAATATGCCACATTCATTTGGACAAAATCCTACGTTATACCTTTCCACAAAGGAGACACACCAACAGGCTTCAATCAATACAGATCTACTGTGATCCCCTCCTTCCTGTCAAAAACAAAAACTAGAAAAGTGTATCCATACACAGCTTATACATCACCTAAATTGAAATAACCTTATCTCCAAAACGCAGCATTGTTTTTGACCCCATCACAGTACAACCACCTCTCCTAAATTTCAGATAAACCAGCATGGGAATTGTTGTAAACTACCATGTTCTTAGATTAATATAATATATTTGACACTGTATCACACTGACATTTACTTACAGAACTCTCTTCTGTTTGTCTCTTCCACTCCTCCTTTTCATGATTACTTAGTTACCTATCTGGAAGGCAAAAAGCAGTTAAATGGCAGCAGGGCTGCTCACCCTTTTTAACAGGTTACCATAGGAGTCCTATAAGGTTCCATACTGGGGCCCCTCCTTTTCAACATCTTCATAAATAAGCTCCATACAACCACAAACTGAGCTAGCAAAGTACAATACGCTGATAATTTAGCTTTAATATGCACAGCACCAACAATATCCAAACTCCTGCAAATTACCCAAACTCTTTTGCCCTGTCAAAACCAGGCTGAAAATTCAAACATGCTTCTCAACCACCCCCCCCCAAAAAAAAAACAATAATGATTTTCACACCTAAACACTAGCATACCCCAAAAACAATCTTTTATTTTACATCAGCAAGTAACACTAAACTTGAAATCATAATCTGCACTAAATTACTGGGCATTGTAATATATGGTAATGTTAAATTGGAACAAAATGTATTACAAACATTAAAAAGACTCACCAGAAACTAGACTCTCTTTAAAGAACCAAACAGTTCATGACTGACACAGCAAAAAAAAAAAAAAAACTGTAGCCTCATTCTACTTATTTCCAACCCTCTTATATGCCTCACCCAGCCTAACAAACTTAAACACTACACTTACATCCAAGCTAGTGTCTTGTTAAAACAAGATTGTTTATTTGTAACCAACGCTAAACATAGAAGGTAGTTTATTTGTAACCAATGCTAAACATAGAGGCTACCAATGCCATGCCATGCCTTAAAATAGCATAACTGTCTCAGACTAAATAACTACCTAACATACAGTGAGTTACTGCATACAGACTTATCTATTATCATGAAAAATTTTCTACAGCTCTACTCCCCTACAAGGAATGTCCTTTCCGGCAAAAAAAAAATCCAATTAATCAGAAATAAGTCAAACATCTCATCATGGGACTATTGTACTCCTATTATGTCTGCAAGCTCTGGAATGCCACCCCTGCACAGATATGAATGGCTGCAAAACTCCCACGCTTTAAAATGCTTGTCAGGTAATACCTTAATCAGTCCTGGTCATGCTCATGCTCATCAGCAGGTTGAGACTTTCATCTTAAGCACATATTATTCATAACACATCTTTCATCTTCTTTTCTCCTAAGATGAATATCATACCCCTCTGTCATATCTCTCTAAAATGTTAACCCTCTCGTCTAGCCTTTTCTCCTACCACCTCTGTAATATAATATCCAATGTTGTCTTTTCTGTCTGGCTTCAACCTGTGGGTTATCGGATCCAACTCAGATTTCACCAGCCAAATCCTTCAGACTTCCAACTTGCTGGGCTCCACCCCTTACCCACAATCCCCCACTCCTCAACCAACCCCTCCCAGATCTGCTTTGCCTCCATTCCTGTCAGCAGCTTGCTCTTGCTCCTCATCAGTGTATCCTTTTATAATACTCTTTTATTGTAGTTTTTTCACCTGCTTTTTCCCCATTACCCTAGTCAGTGTTTTCTAGTAGTGTATATTTTTTTACAGTAGATAGTTAGGCTTTCTTTAAATTTTTAGTGCGTAAGTGTGTGTGTGTGTGTGTGTGTGTGTGTGTGTGTGTGTGTGTGTGTGTGTGTGTGTGTGTGCGTGATGCATAATTATATTGGGCCTTCCCACCCTTTTCATGCGCTATTCCTTTCCCTGTAAGGTTTAGTGAGTAAAATTTGGTGTATGACAATCAAGAGAGTGTTACTTGATTCTGTACATCTAGAGTGTTAGTGTGTATTCTTTTCTTACAGTTTGATTTTGGATAGTCTGTCTCATCATGGATAAGGGCTATAAGAAATGTGTTGCCTGCAGACACAAGCTGCCCTCTCAGGATGTACATGATAACTGTGTCTATTGTTTAGGGTTGGCCCATTTAGACTCCCCATCTTCCATATGTGACTGGTTCAGCTCCAAGGCAATCAACAAGTTGTGGGCAAAGCTGGTCCTGAAGGGCCTTCTTCCAGTGGGGTGCTTCACCTCTGTTTCTTTGTCATCGAGACTTGGGTCCAATAAGTCCCTCCTGCCTAAGGATTCCAAGATCTCTGGGGGGGATCACAAGATGTCTTCTTCTGTTTCAGCTCCTGGTCCTTCTTTTTCAGGATCACTGAATCCAAAGGTCCCATGGCTTTCAGGTGCGCCAGCTGCCTTGGCACCACCATTGGCTCTGACTCTTCAGAGTTGATTACCCTCAGTAACAACTATGAACATGGCTTCAGCTACAGCTCCTAGTATTCCAAGCCTCTTCTTGGTCAAAGGGACTCCATCAGGTCGGGCAGCTTCTGGGTGTTCACCCCACCAGAGATGTCCCCCATGTCCTCACCTTCCCCACTCTGGTTTCAGGCCTCCTCAGCTCAAATCCTACAGATCAGTTCCTTATCATCCAAGTAAACTTCAAAGCCACAGAGACTTGGAGCAGCTGATGAAGTCTTTTTGTAAACATAGATGCAATTAGAGTATATCTCTTCGGGTCTAGGACCTGTTCCTGAAAACTCGGCTCCATCTCCATGAGTTCATCCATCGACCCCTTTGGATCTGAGATCCTTGAGACTGGCTGTATTCCCACCCTTGGTGCTGGATCTGATGGCTTGGCTATCCTCAGTTCCAGCTCATTCCTTGGTCTCGTCAACTCCGACTGTTTCAGAGCCAGCTGGACCTTGGGGCTGTGCAGTAGAGGCTGGCATATTTCAGTTGGGATTGATGTTTTCAGCTTCAGGGTCATCCTTCCCACTCAGAGCATTGGCATTTGACAGCTTGGCTCTGGTCTAAGCATCATAGAGAGGTGTAGCTCCCCTGGACTTAGGTGTGTCTCAAGTATCTTCAGGTGTTAATACAATCAGGTCCAGGAGGCTAGCATCTGCTTCCACCTTCAATGTCATGGAGAGGATGTTCTCCTCTAAGGAGTGTTCCCAGCCAGTGTTCCATCATCCTTCTCATCTGGGCCTGTGACCACTCATCAGTCTGCTCTGGGACAGCCTATGCCGGTTGGTCTCTAATCCACTTCCCTGGTGGAGCTTCCTGCCTCAACCCTCTCTCCTCCATCCTAGCAGAAGTGGGAGGTCACAGGTAAGAGGTGGTGTAAGAGGAAACACATTGACTTCCCTGAGGAGTCTTTCACTGAGGATACTGACTTCTAGGAAGGAAAGGGGTCCCCTAAGTCTTTGCAGGATAATGCCTCTTTTGGGGACCTCCTAGAGATTTTTTGCCAATGTGGGCACTGGACCACTGAAGTTCCCTCTCTGGAGAAGTCAATATTTGAAGGCCTTTGGTGTAGCCCCATCCACATTTGCGGTGGTTCCCCATCTGGATGCGCTTATGGACCTAGTGTCACAGATGACATGGAAAGAACCTGATACGTTGAAGCGTATTCCTAAGAAACCAGATAAAATTCTTCCTACTCCCCCAAATATCGACTGCATTCAAGTAAAGGTCTGGCCGTGGATGTGATCATGGTGGCAGTTGCCACCAAAAGGGAAATCTGTGAGCATACATGGTTATGTATAGGAGCCTTAACTGTGTAGCTCTGAAATACCCCTTCAAATCGGGTAATCCCAAACTGCCTTGATCATTTGGAAAAAGCAGCTTATCCCACTTGACTCTTGCTGTCTTCCCCTACTAGAGAAAATCCTTTAGCTCTTTGTTAATTGCTATCCACAAGTTCTCCTCTGGTTGATAAAAAATATGCCTGACCTGTGTATAAAACTAAAGGGACTAAAAACATTTTAACTGCTTGTTTCTTGATATCCATATCCATATAATGGAGCTTCCAATTTCTCAGTTTTTGTATTATCTTTCTAATCTCTTCCCACGTATCCTTAGCTGCCACACCAGAATCTTTTTTAATCCATACTCCTAAGTATTTCATTTTATCATGTTCCAATAAATATCGATATTGCTGAACTAATCTGTGTGTGGGTATATAATTTACAACTATTGTCTTTGTTTTGGCTTCATTAATTTTGTACCCCCAAAAGATTTGAAATTGTCCCAAAATGTTCCATAACACTGATATGTCCATTCTGGTTTTATCAGGTATAAAATAATATCATCTGCAAATAAAGCCAGCTTTTCCTGACTACCATACCAATTGTTGTTGTTGTGTCTTTCAGCTTTTCCCGATTAGGGGTCACCACAGCGGAACTCCGGTCCGCTAATGATTGGCAGTAGATTTTTTGTACGTGCCGAGTTGCCAGCCCTGAAGCACAACCTTCAACAAAGGTATGCACATTCACGCATGTCTCCACACAGAAGACGCTCTAGCTAAGAATCGAACAGGACATCTTACTGTGAGGCGACAACGCTACCGCAGCACC
The DNA here is from genome assembly GCF_019279795.1 of Protopterus annectens. Classification (NCBI taxonomy): domain Eukaryota; kingdom Metazoa; phylum Chordata; order Ceratodontiformes; family Protopteridae; genus Protopterus; species Protopterus annectens. The sequence goes on along the minus strand of NC_056729.1, from coordinate 1,555,439,238 downwards.
ACCACCGCAGTACTACCATACCAATTATACCCTTGAATTTCTGAGTCTTTTATTTCTTTGCCAATAGTTCTAAATACAGTGCAAATAACAAAGGGGAAAGAGGACACCCCTGCCTGGTTTCTCTGCTCAAACAGAAATTATCAGAGAGGAATCCACCAATTTTAATTTTCTCCTCCAATCCTTCACATATCCTTAATCATCATCATCATCTTCTTTCGGCTGTTCCAGTTAGGGGTTGCCACAGCAGATCATCTGTTTCCATTTCTTCCTGTCATCCTCTTAATCAGCCTTATAATTTTATCAGGGAATGCAAATGCTTCCCTTGCCCTGCTCGTAAACTCCCAGTTTAGTCTGTTAAACTGCATCAAGACCCACCAACAACAGTGGTATTTTCTTACATTCAGCTTTCCTCTGGATCATCAATGTTTTGTTAATGTTGTCAGATATTTGCTTCTCCTCCACAAAACCATAATGATCCATGTCTATCATTTTTGGCATTACCGTTGCCATTCTTTTAGCCATTATAGACATGAACACTTTATAATCATGGTTTAGGATTGAAATGGGCCAGTATAAAGCTAGATCTGATGGGTATTTATCCTCTTTAGGTATTACAGAAACCACTGCTTCCTTCAAGGATGTTGGTGCTTCTCTTCCTCTTAAAATAATGTTAAACAAAACCTTCCTGATCTTCATCAGTTTTTTCCCTCTTAGCTTCCAAACTTCCACAGGTATACCATCTATTCCTGTGGACTTTCCTGCTGATTAGTTATACATCACCATTTTTACCTCATCTCCTCCTATCCAATTAGTAACTGAGCCTCATGTACCTCTAACCTTGGCATATTTAATTCTTCTATAAACATTTCCATTTGTACCTTTTCTTGATCTCCATATTTCTCTGCTTTATACCGACTTTCATAAAATTTCCGAAATATTTCTAGTACCTCTACAGAAGCTCTTCATATCTTTCTTGTTATAAGCTCCCTAAGCTTAATGACACCCCTTTCTACTTTCTGTTGCCTGAGTCATTGTGCTAAAAGTTTTTGTGCTCTGGTATTATTATTAAAACAGTTGCTTAACAGCAACTTTTCTAAACTCGTGCATATTATTGGGGTAATCCTTTATTTTCTACTTAGCATTCTGCAATTGCTCCTTTTCTTGTTCAGTGAGATTCCTCCTATTCTGTAATACTTTAACATGTCAGTCCCTCTAAATAATTCTTGTTACTTTTTGACCATATCTCTCTTTCTTTTATTTCCACCCTATTTTTAAACTCCACTTTAATTTTATCCTACTTCCTAGCTATATTTTCAGAAGAAATTTCTGTCTTCTCTAATAACTCCTGAATAATTTCCACTACTCATTCCTTAAAAATCTTCTCTTTTCAACACATAGGTGGGAAAGTGCCAGTGTCTCATTTTTATTTCATTAGCCTGCACTTTTATTTTAGTTATTATTGGTGCATGATCTGAAATAGTTACTGGATACATATGTCTACCCCTGCCCAATTTTTGTATCTCATGGAATAATATCAACGTATAGGTGGGAAAGTGCCAATGTCTCATTTGTATTTCATTATCCTGCATTTTTAGTTATTGTTGGTGCATGATCTGAAATAGTTATTGGATGCATATGTCTATCCCTGCCTAGTTTTTGTATCTCGTGGAATATGTACATTCACTATGAACTCCTACTACTGAATTTGCATCTTCCATGCCAAATACTATCATAATTTTTTTTCAAAAATCTACCCTTCTTTGTTATATTTTCCTTCTGTGCCCCCAGACACATCTTCCCTGCTACAAATCAAATTCCAGTCCTTCTCTATTCATAATATTCCCTGCTGAAAACTGATTATTTCTCATAGAATTTTCTTAAGATCCATTATAGCAGTTTTATGTGGAATAAAACTACGTCAGTGTAATCCTCTTCTCTTGTTAGTAGCCCCTTAATACTACATATCTACCATTATTATCTTTTTTATCCTCTTCTATCACTATGAGAGTTTCTCTTGCAATTAATATAAGTACTCCTCTTTTCCATTATCCAAGGTATTCTGCTGAATAACCGTCCTGAAAACCTTTGTTTATTAAATTCACATGTTCAATTCTTTCCAGACATGTCCCCTGTAACATAACTATTTGCACTCTACATTTTAATATAGTTCACCACTCTTCCTTTTGTATATATTTCTGTGAGACCATTAACATTTAAAGATGGTATTGAAAAGGTCATTATGTTGAGAAGTTATTATTCCCACCTTTTATTATACAGCTTTTTTGTTAAGTATTTAGTTCCAGCTTTTGTGTTACATGCACACACTAATGTTTGGTAGGCTGACCTCTTATACAGTTGTTTCTTGTCACATCCATTTGAACCTATGTCACATCTTACAAAACTTTTTGTTTTATTGAAAGCCCTCAAACAACAAAAAACTATTAACTTACTATTAACAGACAAAACTATGCACAGTTTCAGATATTGACGTTTTACCTTCCTAATAAGAACAATTGTCCCAAACTGACAGCCGCACTCAGAGACTTGGGTTAACCTAGAAAAAAAGGTTATCCATGCTAAGATGCATGGGAAAGCATTTGCTTGTACTAAGTGGTGTCTGATTTTGTCTTATCTTTATTGCTCTCCTGGAATGAGAAAACACGTGTATACTTTCAGAAAATATTGTGTCCTACCCCATTGAAAGAAAGCCAAACAAAATAAAGAAGTATTCTGTTTTAATTGCTCTTTATCCGATTGTCTCCATGGAGACATGAGAACCAGATACAGAGTTGCTTTTACAAGTATGAAGCAATCATACTAGGTGATCACAGTCAATCAACTCTGAAAACCTCTGAAATTTAACTAAGAAAACCTACCAGATATAATAAAAACTCAGACAAAAGATTTTACATTAAATTGAATACTTACCACTGCACCTATCAAAAGTGTTTTATCCAGTACTTTCCGTGAGTCTCTAAGCAATCAACTCCCAACATTTGCTGTAAGAAAACTTACCCATGTCCACAAGCATCATCTCATTATTAGATAAAGCCAAGATCCTTAATCCAGTCATTGCTGTATGCATGAATGAGAGAAAGCACATCGTTTTTCTTGTATACCCTTGCATACCCTTTTAAACAGACATTTATTCTTTTTTTTTTACATTGCAATGTCTATATTTCTTAAAACTGAACAAGGAGAAAAAGAAAACAAAATGAAAAAAAAATGGGCGCCTGCTTACTTTAGTATCCCCATTACACTTGAAAATAACTGAGAAAACTGTGCTTTATAGCATGCAGATATCATGCACTATACAAATATTACTGTTAAGAACAAAATTTGTTTTACTTATAATTAACTCTTTCCTTCTTCTTTCCTTCTCCCAAGTGTTCCTGCTGTTACATTTCAGAATACTTTAAAAATGAAAACAGATACAGTTCTTTCTCTCTTTCAGTGGTTTTTATTAACTACAGTACACACGTGCGGAAGCCTCATGGAAAGCACCAGGGAGACTCCCAGAACAAAGGAATAAACAAGCTTATATACTGGTGATATTGCTGACAATACAAAAACAAAGAGATGAACCAATTAGACCATTATACAGGGCAATTAACCAATCAAAGGTTTACCCGTAAACATAAGACAATTCACATCATCATATCTCTAGGCAAGAAAGGAAAATTGGATGCATTTCCATATAAGGCACATTTCCTGCTTTCAGGTAGACTCTTGTTTTTCAGCATTTTCTCTTTGCTCAGAGTTCACTCAAAGTTCATAGTAAACAACATGTTAGAATACATACAGACTGTCACATACTCAATTCCCTCAAACACATGCTTTGACTATTCATATTCTACAATCCCCCATTTGATGCTGTGTAAGCATCATCACTTAACCTATCATACATTTGTTCCAATTCTAGCATAACCATGCTACTGGTCTTTTCATTGTTTGAAGACATTGTCATTTTATCATCTACATTCATAATTGCAGGCATATAAAACTTAGGCACTTTTTTCACAGTTTTTGAAGACATTAATTTCAAGATCAGTGCTTTGATTAGGAATAAGACAAGTAAAGCAACAATTGCTAATACTGCAATTAATAAAATCAACTTCAACAGTCCACCTCCCAACCTGAGAATAGGTTGGTTAACCACGCCCACGTAGAATCATCGGCCTCCTTGGCCTTTGAAAGTTCGGACATTCTTTGTTTCAGTTCAAGATAACTTTCAATTTCGTGCTGATTATCAGGAATAAACGTACAGCACTGCTCCTGGATTAAAGCGCAAGTTCCTCCTTTCGCTGCAAGGGTGAAATCGAGGGCCATACGATTTTGGAGTACTACAGCCCTCATAGCAGTCAATTCATCAGTCACTAATTCTAAGGCAGAAAATGTAGCATTGCTTAGTATTTCAAGTAATTTAGATAGCTTTCTCAGTTCCCAAATTGATTTTACTGCTCCATATGATGGAATTATACCAGCCCATGATATGACGTCATCACCCAAGTCCATATGGGACAGTCCTTTGGTACTAGCATGAGCTAAATCATAGTGATAGATCCATGAAGCATCGACTCGACCTACAGGATTAGCAAGCTTCTTAACCTCTCGAACGTTTCAAATCTTTCCTTTAGGTAATGCAGATACATGTCGAATAGCTGGAACCAGATAGCCCAAGAAGCAGCTACCAGACCAGTCTCCTGGTAGCCATTTATATGCTTTTCTTCCACACACAAAATAACAATTCTCTACTTTAATGGTGAAGTTGATAGACTTAAAATGATCCCCGGCGTCCTGTAGTCCTTGAAATATCTTCGAATAAACAGTTTCTATTTTTTGGGAAAAGTTAGCTATAGAGTCCTTAACAAGTCTTTTTACAGGTGAAAAGTCTGTTACACAACCCGAATTGTCCATAGTGCAGTTATATACCACTGTTTTGTTACAATGGCTCTACACGACTCTGGTTTTACCCAGTTTTTGAAAACACAGTTCTGTTTTGACAGAGGGACAACTGTAATGCTATTTTGTCTTTTGAAATGATATTTGATGCATCGTAGATCATATTTGTCCAGGTTTCTTTAATTCCTAAAGGGACTATATTTAGCATCAATCCCCCATGAACAGTAGGAATAGCTGTGCAAACCCAACAGTCTGAGATGTTGAGAGATGATGCATATGCGTACTTAATTGCTTGATAAGTGTTGAAAGGTGGATGCCATACAGCTCGTTTGGTATGAGTCATGGAGGAAGCAGGAAATAGAAATGGCCACAGTAAAAATAGCAAAACAACAAGAATAATCACCAAAATCATTGTGCAATATTTTTGTGGAAACGTTTGTTGTGCCGAGAAGTTTGTGTAATCGGATAAACTTCAGGCAATTTCAGTCCATGGTGCAGTATGACCGAGTGCAAGTAGCAATAGGTGGAGAATCTGGACTAACAAAAGGTAAAGGTTGCTGATCTTCAGACAGGATTACCTTTTTTACATGTGACATGTGAATCCAGGTGGGTGAGCCTTGTAGCCGAACTGCTGAAGAAGTGGTCAGTAGAACCAGGAATGGTCCCTTCCAACGTGGTTGAAGAGCTATTTTTTGAGAAAATGACTTGACGTATACCCAGTCTCCTGGTTGTAGTGCCGAGGACAAGAAAGGATCAGGAGTTTGCTGAGCTGCTGCTACCTGGCGATGATGTAACTGTAAAAAAGAAACAAGAGAAGTGCAATACAGGAGAATATTATGATCAAATTCATCATATTCAGAAAAGGGCTGTGGTGGAGTCATGGGCATACGCATAGGGCGGCCCATGAGGATTTCATGAGGAGAAAGACCTTTAGTTGGATGTACTTGAGCTCTCATAGAAAGCAAGGCTAGGGGTAGGGCCTGTACCCAAGTTAGGCCCATTTCAGTAGTAATTTTAGCCAGTCTTGTTTTTAGTGTCTGATTCATTCATTCGATAAGGCCTGATGCTTGTGGTCTATATGGGCAATGAAATTTGAGAGTGATGCCTAACATTTTACAAAGTGAATCAATTAATTGAGCAGTAAAATGTGTTCCACAATCCGAATATATTTGACAGGGAACACCAAAACAAAGTATTAAGTCATAACAAAGTTTCTTAGCAACTGAAATAGCATCATTCTTAACACATGGATAGGCTTCTAACCACCCAGAAAAACATCAACAACAGTTAAAACATATTTAAAATGAGCACAAGGTGAAAGTTCAATAAAATCCCATTGCAAAGCACAGAATGGTCCCAATGGTTTTGGTAATGGTTGTGTGGGAGCCATTGTGCCTTTTGAAATGTTGTACTGTAAACAAGTGGAGCACGTGCTCAAGAAATGCTGTACAAAAGCAGAAAGTCCTGGGGCAAACCAATCCTTTTGGATTTGTTTTATTAATGCTTGTACCCCAACATGAGCTGGCAAGTGATATGCTTTAATAAGAGAATTTAACATAGACTTTGGGCAGACCAGTCTGCCATCTGAATGTTGCCAAATGAGATCAGAGCGTTTAAAACAACTTTGAGCCACCCATGATTTTCTTTCTGATTCTGGAGCTTCAGTTTGTAAAGCTTTCAACACTGTAATATCAAAAGTAGTAATGGATTGTAGAGGCTGCAGAAAATGTCCCTGAACAGTTTGTGAAAGAGCAGCCTGTTTTGCAGCCCAGTCAGCAAAATTATTGCCTTTGGTTTCAAAAGAGTCATTGGATTGATGGGCTGCGCATTTTACAACAGCAATTTGAGATGGTAACAATAAATGTTGTAATAGGTTATTTATATAAAATTTATTTTTAACAGGAGACCCAGAAGAAGTTAAAAATCCACGTTCATTCCATAGGACACCAAAATTATGAACAACCCCATGGGCATAGCGGGAGTCAGTTAGTGACAGATCTGTCCTTAGTTATTTTGCATGCATTCGATAGTGCTACTAGTTCCGCAGCCTGCGTGGAAGTGCCTGGGGTTAATCGTGCTGATTTTAAAACCTCAGTCGGTGTACAGACTGACCAAGCTGCTTGGAATTCTCCGGAGTTTGTTCGTAAACACGATCCATCAACAAAAAGAATCAAATCCGGATTCTGCAAAGTAGTATCGTACAAATGTAACCTAGGAGAAAGAGCAGAGTTAACTACAAGCACACAATCATGCGGTTCGCCCTCATCTGATGTCGGTATTAAAGAGGCAGGGTTCAGTGGTGGGCAGCGTATTACTTGCAGGGAGGGATTATTTATCAAACTCAATTCGTATTTAGTAAGATGTGCGTTAGAGAGGTACTGTGTTTTGGTTTTTAAAAGTAATGCCTGAACTGCATGTGGGACTGCTAACATTGTTTCATGTCCCAAAGTCAGTGGAGCTGCCATGTCAATCAAAATAGCAGCAGCTGCCACTGCTCGTAAGCAAGCTGGGTAACCAGAGGCAACCGGATCTAGTTAAGTGCTATAATAAGCAATAGGCCGGTAACCTCCAGTGCGTTGCTGGGCTAAGAGACCCAAGGCAGTTTTGTTTTGCTCACAGCAAAAGAAAATAAATGTTTTTTAATAATCTGGCAATCCTAGTGCTGGAGGATTTACTAAGGCTGTCTTTATAGCTTGAAAAGCCTCATCGTGGTGTGATATCCAGGGTAAAGGGTCCGTGATGTCTTTCTTTAAAAGTTGTAATAGTGGAGCTGAAAGTTCTGAAAAATTAAGTACCCATTGTCTACAATATCCCGCTAGGCCTAGGAATCCTCGAAGTTGTCTCTGTGTTATAGGTCGTGGGGCTTTTTGAATAGAGATTATACGATTTGGGAGTATTTGACAAGAACCCACTGAGATGATATGTCCCAAATATTGCACTTTTTCCTGACAAAATTGTAATTTAGATTTATTTACTTTGAATCTGCGCATAGCTAAAAAATTTAACACCAAAAGGGAATCTTCCCTACATGAGTCACAGTCTGGCGAAGCTATCAGGATATCATCCACATATTGAACTAGGACAGAACGTGGCGGTAGTCGGAGATCCTGTAACTGTCTATGCACCTCTCTAGAGAATAAGGTTGGGGATTCTACATATCCCTGGGGCAATCTAGTCCAAGTATACTGTTGACCCTTATAGGTAAATGCAAATGAATACTGACTATCGGGATGTACTGGAATAGAGAAGAAAGCTGATGAGATATCTATTACCGTGAAACATTGTGCAGTAGGTGGGCTACAGCTTAGAATAGTAGCTGGGTTTGGTACAATCGGGAAGACGAGCAAAACAGCTTTATTAACTTCCCGCAAGTCTTGAACAAATCTGTAAGCTTGTTTTCCGGGTTTCTTCACTGGCAATATTGGGGTGTTACATGGACTTATGGTAGGTACTATGACCCCTTGTCGTTCTAATGCAGAAATAACAGGGGCAATACCAGTGATAGCCTCGGTCGTCAATGAGTATTGAGGCACTCGCGGTAACTTTGCTCCTGGTCTCAGTGGCTGAGGTCAAAAATCCTACATCATTGTCATGAGTAGTCCACAAGTGAGAGGGTAGGGAATGTAAATATTCATCTTTGCTAGAATGTGGCTGGATGCACATCTTCTGTAAGATGGCTGAGTCATCCAGGGCTGCTAGGGTACTATCTTGTTGGTCTGATGGTACTTGGAGATAGACTCCATCTGCTGTGCAGAAAATGGTAGCCCCCATTTTGCAAAGCAAATCTCTCCCCAAAAGATTTAATGGTGCCAAAGGTCCTACCAGGAATGCATGGTTATCCTGTAGGGGTCCCAAGGTAACTGGGACTGGAATAGTTTAGGAGTATTCAATATGTATACCAGAGATGCCCACTCCTCTAGTTATTTTGTCAGTGAGGGGAACAGTCATGGCTGCTTTACCAGCTAACATGGATTTAGTTGCTCCGGTATCAATTAAAAATGGGTAGGGTTTATTTTTAACTAGTAACATTACATGCGGTCCATCTTGATCCACAGGAATAAAAGGACACAATTGCTGTTGTTTCTGTTCATGGAACCTTCTTTGAGGTTGCTGCCGATTGGACGGTGTCCAAGTAGAATTCCATTGTTGTGTCGTATCAGTGTACGGTGCTGGTTGCTCAGCCAAATATGGGCATTCGTTTTTCCAGTGGCCTGATTGGCCACAGTTGAAACATTCCATCTGATTACTAGAATGTTGAGGTGGAGCCGCCTGTGTGCCCTGCCAATTTTGTCTATTCTGATTTCCGGGTCCTTGGCGTCCACCCCTACCCCTTCCCCATCCTCGTCCTCTATCCCGTTGACCAAAAACATTACACATTTGTATCTGTGCTTTTACTAATTTCTCCTGTAACTCTTTCTGCTCTTTAGCTAAATGGTCAGAGAGGTATTGTACTTGCTGGACTAACTCATGCAGGCCTAAACTAGGCCAATTTAAACAGACTTCTTTTAACTTGTCCCTTACTTGAGGGCGTAGCTTCAGTGAGTCGATGTAAGTATTCGTCTATAGGCTCATCCTCTTTCTGTATGATTGATTTGATTTTCGACCAATTGGGGGTAGGTGGTACAATTACAGTGATAGAATCAACTATACGTTGTCTAACCATTTCAAACCCATTTACTCCTTGCATATTGTGCATTGGTATTGGTGTAGGAACATTAGCATGATCTCAGATACGTTTCATAAGATCGGCTGGTACAGCGTATTATAGGACAGCTCTAACCTCTTCTATAGTAGGATTTTGCAAACAGATATGTCCTGCCAGTATCCGTTGAAACTTTTCTGGATTATTGCGAATAGGCTGAAGTGATTTGGTAATGGCTTGAAAATCAACTGCCGACCACGCCCTAGGCACTACTACTGTGGCCGGTTGCCCTGCATCTCTAGCATGGGCTGGATTCAGGACTTCTCTCAACGGAAATATTCTCTCTTCATCTGATGGGCTGGCGCCTGATTCAGAGTCAGAGTCCGGATTAGATTTATCTGGTCCACTGTAATCGTCTTTGCCTACAATTAGAATTGGACATTGTTTAAAAATATTACCGTTATGTAAATATACGGCTTTATTATCATAATATTTCTTCGGCTGGCTAGGCCTAGGGTCAAAAAGCATTTGTGCCTTTTTCTTATGTTTTTTTGTCTTTGAGCGGGTTAATCTAGGTGATGACTTGCTAGAGGTTTCTGTTTGGTCGGGTTGCTCTATAGGCAGTCTACTAGACTGACTGTCCATTGCCTGGATTCCACTTCCAGACTCGAATGTGGTTTGTTCTTTATCCCGCCGACCCCTGCCCTCTGTCGTAGAGCTTACCTCTGCGTCTTGAACTTGTGAGGGCTGGTATAACTGTGGAGGAGCTGTAGGGGGTGGGGGAAACCAAGGGTTATCATCCTCAGATAATTCAATTATTTGTAATTTATTTAATTCCTGTACAGGACATAAGCCTTTAAAGGGCAGTTCCTTTAAATGTTTTCCATTTGCTACATCTAGACTAGTCGCAGTATGTCGCAGTTCCTTTATCTGCTCTTTTAGTTTCTTTTGATTATCTTTAAGACTACTAACGACTGAATCCTTTTCCCTTTCTTTAGCTTCACACATCCAATCATTAAACGCTGCCCAACACAACCCTGGTAATCTTCCTTTCTTTTTTAACCTCTTTTGCAAATTAATCAATACGTCTTTATTAAAACTACTGTTTTCAGGAAAGGCAAGATTACCGTCATTTTTAGTTAGGACGATCCACTGGTTTAAATACATGCAACTGTCCCGGGACACCCGATAAAACATATAACCAGCTGGTGTACCTGTTTCTGGCTCATTTCTTTTTCCCGCACTCGCTCCCATTTTCACTCAATAAGCTATACTTGTTTAATACAGGTTTAGCTAAGACGTTAGATAAACGTCTTTGTACCCCACTATCATTCCTCCTTTCATACTTATGATGCCAGTATTTCCGTATTACCCCACTCTCATACTGCACATTTAATAGCAGAGAAGAAATGCATGCCACTTACCTTAAAACAACTGAATGAGAGAAATGATATATTTTTCTGTATAAAAATGTTTCAAATCTTTAAGGCAGGCAGACAGAGAGATGAAGAAAACACTGCAAAAACAGAAAAATCTGTTATGGGCCCTTTTATTAGCAGTATTTCTTTCACTTCCTGACTGCTGCAGCTTGTTCCCAATTCAGATCCGAGTAAATGGCACCAATTGTTACATTTCAGAATACTTTAAAAATGTAGACAAATACAGTTCTTTCTCTCTTTCAGTGGTTTTTATTAACTACAGCAGGGGTGTAGCTAGGATTTTCAAATTTGGACTCACAGCTCTCAAACTGCTACCCCCCTCCCCAGCCAAGCTATGGCCATTCTCGTAATTCACGGTTCGCTCTTTTATTGTCGATGAAGAGGCATTCGCTGTAATGCCTCTTTAGTAATATAATATAAATTCACTCAAACTCGGTTCCTTGAATTGAAAATTAACCTGAAATGTCAGTTCTTTGAAAAATGCAGCATGGTAGTTGGGGTAGAGAATTTATGCTTTTGTTTTCTGTAACTAAGGTACAGGTTTTGAGCTTGAGTAAATTACTATCCACCTGCTACCCCTAACTAGGATGTTTCATTCACACACACACCCCTACCTACCTCTTAGTGCAAGAAATATGGACAAAGCCTAAAATAAACAGGGACAGATATTAAATAATGCTCTCGTGAACTTAGAAAGTTGCTAGAATAACAGGATTTGTGCTAGTCTGAGAAAGTTGCTAGAATAACAGGATTTGTGCTAGTATGAATTTTTCTAAAGGACATGAAGTCTGAAACTCAAATGTCTTTCATTATTTAGCAACTTCAGCCTTCAATGATTTTCTAGAAAATCACAAAATTTATGAGGAACAGACAAAAAATATGGGGCAAAAATCTGGACATTCTGCAAAATTTGGACAGTTGAGAGGTATGCTACCTACTTACCTAACACACACACACACACACACACACACACACACACACACACACACACACACACACACACACACACACACCTCTCAACCTCTTAGAGCAACAAACTCATAAATAAAACTGAGGCAAAAGCCCAAAAATAAGGACATTTTTTTAAATATTGCTCTTATAAACTTAGAAAGATAATAGAATAGTAGTAAGTCTTGCATTAGTACGAATTTTCTGAAAGGTATGAAATCTGAAACTCAAATGTCTGCCATTATTTTCTAACTTTAGTCTTTAACAATTGCCACTAATTTGCCAGAAAACCTCAATTTTATGAAAAACAGACCAAAAATGTGATGCAAAAATATAAAATTGCCAGACAATACAGCTGGGAGCCTGTCAATGAAGGGACACCATTTTAATATGAGCACAGTTAACGTAGAGCAGCTGACAAAATTAGAGAATCTACATGCATTTCTGAAATAAAAGTAATGTATAACTCTGATCATTACAGTTATTTATAAAAGTAAACCCTCCATGTTTTCTTCCAAAATTGCTATTTTGCGGAGAGATTATTAGGGGGAGAGCAACATTTTGAGCCAAAATTGTGGACAGTTGAGAGGTTTGGATATTCCTAAGTCTATAAAGTGATTTATTTGCACATACCTCTCAACCTCTTAATGCAGGAAATCTGGACAAGGCCAAATATATTGGGGGAACATACAAACAGTACTAAAAATTGACCTTGTATAAACTTAAGATAGTTGATAGAATATCAGGCCTTGCATTTTTCTGAAGATTATGACGTCTGAAACTTAACGTTGGTCATTATTTAGTGATTTCATTCCTAAATGATTTGCCAGAAAAGTTTTATTTTGCACTTTATAGCATGAACACCAATAAATATCTGCTAAACAAAGCAATGCAGTCTCACAATGAAACTAGACTTAGCATTAAAACTTCTCTGCCCTTGAAACTCACATTCATTGAAACAGCATTGAAATCCACATTCAAAGAAAATACATTTTGCCAGTGGCAGATAAAGATTAACTTTGGGCTGTTTTCAAATCATAGGCCCCATGCACATGAAACATACAAGTGCTCTTTGATACACCTTCCATCATAAAAGTCTACTCAAACTTCTACAGTCCACCAGTATCAGTAAATATGCACAATCTCTGAACTAGTAAAAGCCATCTACATAATTCCATATTAAAGAAATCTGTAACTAATGAAGAGGCTGCTGCTAGCAAACAAACTTTATATTTCATGGTTTCATCTACAAATAATGTGACTATTGCCCTTGAGGAATAAATTGCCTATGTTGCATTAAAAACAATGATACGCTAGTAATATTGCAATAGGGAATGGATGGAAAACTGATAACAGGTTCATAGTTACTACTAGATATCTTCGCCAAAATGGATTACAGCATCCACCCCCCTTTACAACACAGTACAGTATAGGCAATGCATCTACCTACTGTGGGAGAAGAACCCACAGCCTTCTGCATCAAAAGCAAGTACATTGTCTGTTGTGCTATTAACAGTACAAGCAGACTCAGCATAAGCAGCACTAAACTTAAGTTCCCCTGCAGCTCTCAGCTCCTTGTAAAATGTCAACACTCAGCTGTATCTCTGAACTTTGCAGCACAAGAAAACTGTAAAAAGCCAACATTTATTGGGGGGGGGGGACAAAAGCCCAAAAAAACAGGGACACATTTTAAACATTGCTTGTATAATTTTGGAAAGTTGCTAGAATAAAATGCTGTGTTATCACCATGCATGTCTTGAACCCAGAACCATATGCACTATAGTCAGTGCAACATACCACAATGCTAAATCAGCAGTTTGAAAAATAGGAAGACAAATTTAATGGCTATCATTTAGATAGCTCTCAACCTCTTAGCACAAAAAACCTGGACAAACAAAGCCAATAATGAAGGAATATAAATTCAGTTCTCACTTCACACCTTAGCACAAAAAACCTGGACAAACAACAAAAACAATAATGGGAGAAACACAACTTCAGTTCTCAGTTCTCACTTCTCACCATAGCTCACAAACATTAGAAAAGCAAATCTGAACAAAGTTCAGAAATGGTGGTGGTTGGGGACTTTAGGGTCTTCTTACCTTGAAGCAAAGGTACAGGGTTTGTGCCTGAACACCTATAGCCAGCAGGTGTATTATGTGGGGGGGCATTTTCTCACACACACACACACACACACACACACACACACACACACACACACACACACACACACACACACACACCGTGGAGGATTGCAACTTACTTCAATCACACATACACACTTCAATCGTGGATGATTGCAACTTACTTCAATCACACACCCACTGTCTTCACATACGGGTTGGTAATGGGAGTGGGTGTGAAACAGGGTCCAACTTTAAGCCCACTGCTATTCACAGTGGTGATGGACTACATTAGCAACCAGACTGGCAGGGAAAGATCAACAAGGTTTCTGTATGCAGACAATGTGGCATTACAGGCAGACTCTGAGCAAGAAGAAGTTGTAACAGAGAGGGTTGGGAGGATGGCCTAATGGTTAAGGTATTTGCTTACAAACCCAGACTCTGAGCAAGAAGAAGTTGTAACAGCGGGGGTTGGGAGGATGGCCTAATGGTTAAGGTGTTTGCTTACAAACACAAGGTGCAGGGTTTGACTCTCACAGGCTAGGCTTAAAATGGCTCTCAATGGCAGTTAGCCTAGTACTAATCTATGAAACTATGAATATGAGAACTTCAGCAAAGGACAGGGGAATGGAATGCAAAACTGAAGGCACTTGGAATGAAACTGAGTACAGATAAGGCAGTTGTAATGACAGCAAACTGGGGAAATCAGAAGAAGCTTAGAATTTAGATAGAAGGGGGATAGTGGAACAGGTTAACAGCTTTAAGTATCTGGGAGGGCTGGCTGAGGAGAAGGAAAGTTTGAATGAATAGGTCAAAGCTAGATTCAGAGATGCTGCAGCCAACTGGCACAGGGTTGGTGTGTGACAGAAGAATGCCAAATGCTGAAAACTAAGGCATACAAAACTGGTGTGACCAATAGTACTGTATGGTACAGAAACCTGGGCAGTAAAGGCAGAGCAGTTGAGGAAGCTGGAAGTGAAGGAGATGAAGTAACTGAGAAGGGTGGTAGGATGCACACTGTGGGAGAGACAAAGAAATGAGGACATCAGAGCAGAAGCCAAAGTAGCTTCAAATGCAAAGAAGGTCAAAAAGAACAAATTATGGTAATTTGGGCACATGAGCAGGGAACCAGAAGACAATCCTGTGAAGAAGAAGGTTTGGGATAGACAAGAAGAAGGCAAGAAGAAATGAGGACATCCAGCAAAGAGGTTGATAAACTGTGAGAGAAGCCCTGTGAAAGATAGGGCTGACTGTCAAAGAAGGTGGGAGAATGGCACTGAAACAAGAGACATAGCAACTGTTGACACGGCATCCTGACCCCATGTAGAAAATGCGAAAAAGGATGTTGATGATGATGTTCACAAGGAGGAGTGAGGTTTAATGAAAGGCAGAAATTGAGTGATTTATGTAAAGTTAGACTGAATATTATAAAAAAGAAAACACATATGTAATATATAATGTATGCAATTGAAAAATGTTAATATGGGTTGTTTTTTTTTCTATTAATGTATGTGTGCCTATATCTTAAGTGATAATTTAATATGTGTGTTTAAAATAAAAAAAAGATGTTAATGACAGAAAAGGAAAGGAATTTCTCCCAGTGTCTTGCCAAAACTTCTCCTTGTTAGTTTAAAATAACAAGTCTTCCTTGAAAAAGAACTAAAGGTTCCCTGGTACCTATCCATTTAACAAATGTACATAAAAAAGTACACAATAACTATTTGAAACTTCATCTCATATTCACAGGTAGGGCTGCTGACACATACAAATATCTCCAAATATAGTAATAAAACAAATCTAAATGTACCTGAATGTCTGCAGTACTTCCTTTGCTGATGAATATTTAACAGGATAACTGGCTGCATGTTAACATGAAAGCTCAACATAATGTTCTGTGCAGTTCTACATTTATAAAATTTGCTACTATCCCCTTTCATGTGTGTGTGTGTGTGTGTGTGTGTGTGTGTGTGTGTGTGTGTGTGTGTGTGTGTGTGTGTGTGTAATTCAAAATGTCAAAAGCACTGTAGTCAGAGGGACTGTTTTTCCCATTTTTTTTACTTATTTATTTTTTCAACTACTTACCTCCCTTTTGTTCATTTCAGTTATCATTTTGTATTCCTACAGGGAACCCAGTGCATTAATACACACTGATGTATGGGTTACACCCTGATAAAAATACACTCACGAGCCTTGTGACTTAGAATGGAGGGTGTGGTCCTGTCAATACTTAATCCATGCCTCATAACCCTCACTTATGGGAACTGTGTCAACCCCAAAAACTTTTGTCAAAGGTGTTAATAGCTTTAAGGCATTCATATGAGATCCATATTGTGTCATTATCTGAGAAGTGAATAACTACATTACTGTCTGACTTACTGAAGGACTACCATGAGCTGAAGATTGGGGGGTTGGCATATTGAGTAAGGTGTTTACCTTACAGACACAAGGTACAGAGTTTGATTCTAACCTTTGGGAAGCAAGACTAGGCTTAAAAAGGCCCCCTGGAGTTGTTAGCCTAGTAATTACCTATGAAAGTATTTAGATTAATGACTTTGTAACCTAATGTAACTCGTTATCAGCTGGACCTTTGGCCATTTCTAGCATTTAAAATTAACCGAATAAGCTCTGGTCTTCTGAAATGAATAAAGGTGTGACTTATCTGAAAGATAAATATCACAAGACCTTCTAAAAAGGGTTACATCAATTTTAGAAGTCATGTTCATCCTATCTTTGCCAGTTCTATAACTTTGACAGCATACAGTGAAATCGGCCTTTCTGGAGGAAAATACTTTACTGTTGTAGTTTCTGATGCCAGACTACACTTATACATCAATTCTACTTGAATTCTATCAACATACAGAGCATAAGATGTTGCCTGCAATATGAATGAAGCCAGGAACTTCAAATGCCCATAACTTTGACAATGGAAATGGTGTCCCCTTCCCCAAGCTTCAGTGACCTCCGAAGTCCTGGACATAGTATGCCTAGAAGATGGGGTAATGGGGCTTGCTCCCATTTCTGCAATGCAGGAAAATACAGCCCCCATCAAAACAATGGTTTAAAAATCCTTACTGTTTAACATGACAGCCATTCAGATTTTTAGGGTTCAAACATTTGATAGGGATTTGATCAAGATATATGGAATAAAGCATACTGTTATTAAATTTTGCCTCCTTGCAGTGGTCTCTGGTATAGGCAAACGGCTAATCTGGCATACTGTTATAGTGTTCAAGACACATATAAGACAAGGTTGCAATAAGTTTGCTCAGGATACTGTTAGTGAGTCCTGCAATACCATTAGCATCTACATTCATGGACACATAACAGTATTATGCAAATATACAGGTAATTTCAGCAAAAATTCTCTTTCGTAATATCTCAACATAAGTAAGACACACAACAGAAAAAATAATTACTACCTATCTTTCATAAAAGTAAATGTAGATTACATAAAGCACAGAAACATCTACTTTTCTTATAATATCGTTAAGCTCTAACTATGGATTCATTTTGATCACAAAGGATGAAAGCATAAAAAGGAATTATTTAATTACATCAGAAAACTGAAAAGAAAAGGTGTGATTGCAAGATGTTATCAACAAGCATTGGAGTGGTTCCACAGCCACAGGATGAAGCAAAACCACTTACAGGAAAACTTTTTTTCATACTTCACAGTAAGCAAATAAATATATTATTAAAGTGCGTTAGAGACAAGGCAGAGTATCCTTTATATAATACCAACATAGCTGCTGTTGCAAGTAAAATTAAAGACTCATTTACAAATGTGTGCTAACCTGAACCCTGCCCCTAACCCTAGTCCTACACTTCACCAAAAGTAATACACACATGGATGAGTGTTCAAAACAAAACCACCAACCAAAAACACAATAGAGCACTCAAGGAAGGAATCAGACACTTTTTCATAGTATCCAGGAACTTTATTAAAGTCAGTAAAAATTAATTAATGCTTTAAGTTAAATCAATGAGTTTTCATCCTGTAACAGACTTCATCAGATGGACATACTATGTTAAGAACAGTAATTTAACTCCACTTGCATTCAAATAGCACCAATAAGAAACTTGAATCAATTAGCATTTTAAATAGTAAATCATTATTTAAACATACAAACCTCATTATAAAAATACCTAACAAACACCATCCACGATTGAAGACAGTGGGTGTGTGATTGAAGTAAGTTGCAATCATCCACGATTGAAGACAGTGGGTGTGTAATTGAAGTAAGTTGCAATCATCCACGATTGAAGTTCAATCGTGGATGATTGCAACTTACTTCAATCAAACACCCACTGTCTTCAATCACATGCACACCCTACCTGTCTTCAATCGTGGATGGTTGCTCGCAGTGATAATCCACACACTTACTTCAATCGTGGATGATTGCCTTCCGATAATCTATTTGTGAGCTTGCAACTTACTTCAGTCACACACACACCCTACCTGTCTTCAATCGTGGATGATTGCCTCGTTGCTCGCAGTGATAATCCACACACTTACTTCAATCGTGGATGATTGCCTTCCGATAATCCATTTGTGAGCTTGCAGTGATAATCCATTTGCGATCTTGCAGTGATAATCCATTTGCGATTGTTTCCAGCTCGCACAGCCGGACATGATGTGAGCTCACTTCCAACTGGTTGGTATCCTCCTTAAAGGAGCCAACACCCTTTAAAAAGCGTACGTTTTTTTTTTTTCAAAAAAGCTACCCCCCTTCTAAAAAAGTTGTACTGAAATCATTACAGTGCGTATGCCTCCCGACGTCCCTGAACTATAGTACACACGTGTGGGAGCCTCATGGAAAGCACCAGGGAGACTCCCAGAACAAAGGAATAAACAAGCTTATATACTGGTGATATTGCTGACAATACAAAAACAGAGCGATGAACCAATTAGACCATTATACAGGGCAATTAACCAATCAAAGGTTTACCCATAAACATAAGACAATTCACATCATCATATCTCTAGGCAAGAAAGGAAAATTGGATGCATTTCCATATAAGGCACATTTTCTGCTTTCAGACAGACTCTTGTTTTTCAGCATTTTCTCATTGCTCAGAGTTCACTCAAAGTTCATAGTAAACAATACGTTAGAATACATACAGACTGTTACATACTCAATTCCCTCAAACACATGCTTTGACTATACATATTCTACACTGCAAATATTAATGACATGAAATAGTACATATACTTTACAGTCCCCTACAAGTTTAACAAAACAAAAATATCCAATACTTCAAGGTTTTCTTGTTATGTCATGTTTCATAAATGTATTTAATGCTTTATAATCCCATATTTATTTGTCATTTTACGAGTTACTGGTTTTATTCCTGTTTATCTCCAGCTCCTAAATCCAGTCTCTGCTTCCTTTACAATGTACTCTCGGTTCTTCTATTCAACTCTTGTGTTTTTTTTCTGTCTCTCAAGAATTTTCTGTTGAAACACTGGAAAAAGATCACTGGCACAGTCTCTTTCTGGTCTTTATTACCAGAAGAACAAGAAGCAAAATATCCTTCTGTTTCACAGCTCACTTTTTGTTGGACAACCTTTTGTATTTCCTCCTTAGCATGTTCTGCATCAAAAATGATTTTGTCCATCCAGGAAAGAATATTCTGAAGATAGCCAGATACGACAGTTTGAATCTCACACGTGCTGCTCGACATTCCCTGATTAGTGGAATAAATTGCATCCTCTTATGCCTGGCGTACAGTGAATAATAATTTCCCACAAATACTCTACTGTCTCCCACTTTTAGTACTTTGTCCTTCTGCCACAGGTTTGTCAGAATCAACTCCTTCTACTAGTAAGATTACATCTTTACTATTAAAGGTCTATGGTGCTTTCTCATGACCAGTTTTGCAGCATACACATGATGTGCCCCTTCAATTGACAACTCCTGCTGTGGAATACCAGTCCAGTTGCTTATCTGTGCTTTCATAAAATTAATACAGTATGTTATTTCTAGCTTCTCTGGTACAGCAGGAAATCTCAGATTTCTCCATGTAGTCTGTCCTTTAATTCTATTACTTTTTTGACGCATCTCTTCTTGAGCAGTCTCATATTCAGCCAGCCTTTCGGGATGGGCTGTGTAGTTTATTCTTGGTTTAGAAGGCCGTTGATTGATGCCCAGAATAGAGTTGGGTTGAGTTTATGTATTTTTATTTTGTTTGTTTAGCATGGTACAGTATGACTTTTTCTCCTGCGTTATTTGGCATTTTGTTTGGTTCCTGAAATATTTGCAGTGTATTAGTTTATCTTGTGATTTTTATTTTGACCACTCCTTCCAAGCTTTATTTCTTTGCCTCAAGATCTCAGTTTTCCTAGATAATCAGGGTGTACAGTTTGCTTTAATTCATTTAGTCGTAGGGTGGTGGGCTTGTGCATTAAGTGTTGTAAGAAAAATGTTACTGATTTCGCAGACAATTTCATGTACAGGCAATGCTTTTAGTCTAATCCTATTGTAGAGTTTTAAAGCATGGATAATTTGAATGTGGATAAGTATCTTACTTGACTGCAGTGATGATGCTTGTGGATATGACTCAGTTTCCTTACAGGAAATGTTGGGAGTTGATTACTTAGTGTCTCAGGGAGAGTACCAGACAAGGCAATTTTGTTAGGTACACAGATGAGAATCCAATCTAATGTAAACTCTTTTGTCTGAGCTTTTATTATATCTGGTAGGTTTTATTAGTTGAATTCAGAGGTTTGCAAAGTTGATTGATTGTAATCATATAATATGATTGCTTCATGTAGGAAGATATCCAGCAAAATATGTCTTCACTGATAGATAATGTTACTAATTCTGATAAGCGCTTACACTATTTGGCATTAGCGCACCTATACAAACCGGTCTTGATTTACTTTGCTATTATTTTGGCGTTCCTCAGTATAACATCAGATAAAGATATATGGTGCTTAAACAAGGGAATAATCAGTGTATTTTGAACATTAGAGTTAACATAGATATTTACTTACAACTGTGCTGCATACTTCACTACTACTATTATGAGCTCATGCCAACTCTGTCTATGTATTCTGTATTTTTCTTATAGGCTCCGTCCTCTCTAACCCCCCAACTTCATCCTATTCTACTTATCCTACAAAGTGAGACGCTTGACCAGAACATTGTAAAACAAGCAAGCGCTGACCCTATGCTGCACTCTACAACTATAGAGCGCAAACAAAGCTAATTTAAGGTACTACTCCAAACCGAAATTAAGCTTCCTAAGGAAAAGAAGCTACTGTCGACTTTTTTGTAACGCTCAAAGCTTATTATTACGCTAGCTAGCGTACTGGATTCAATTAAAGGATAGCATCCCATATAACTCCCAAATACATAGATTGGATACATTTTAAAATTATTTGAATAAAATCCCCAGTTAAAGAAAATAGATTAATTACTGAACTGTCTCTCTGTAGCTTCACTCTATTACATAGTATTAGTAAAGCGCTAATTACCATAAGTACTTGCCTTAAAATTTCTGCCATTAGAAAACATTGGTGCTGGATAATCCCCACTCCGCTCGCCCTCACTGCGCTTGGGCTCGCTCCGTGCTCCACCCTGCCCCATATCCCACACGCCCCCAGTACCCCTACATTTATAGCTAAGTAACCACACCCCCTTATTATCTCCTAACCACATCTTGTCCTATAAATTCTCTCCTGTCCCCACCCCCCTCCATATACTTTAATTTACATTACTCACGCCTATATCACAATTTTTACAGCTCACTACTTAAATAATGCAACCCACTCAACCCTCTAATTGGAAGGCAATATTACAAATTATATTTCTTATCACTCCATTTATAACGATCACATACCTAATTACCAAATATGAAGACCAGCCATACTCAGGGTATCACTACCCTAGAGGTCGTACTAATACTCCCCCAGTAAAACTTAGTAGTAAACCTAATTCCCAACAGTTAGGTGGCAAAACTCCTAATTCTATCCACCACTACCACTTCAAAATCAATCAAAATCACCCCAAATCTAGACAAAATCAGAAGCTACTACTAAAACTAACTAAACTATTAGAGTACCTCAGTAGAAACATCATTAAAGATGGAGATATCCACCCTAATCCTGGCCCTACAACTATTACCAATCCAAACTGCCCGTCACCCTTGTCAAAGTCAGCCAATTCCCTCCAGATTTGTCACTTAAATATTAGAAGTATCAATAACAAAGTACCTAACCTACATGCCCTCCTAGCCACTCACCTTCCAGATATAATATGTGTAACAGAAACCTGGCTAAAACCAGAAACCAAAGATAATGAAATCCTACCACCCGGATATAATATACATAGGGTCGATTATAAAAGAAAGGGTGGTGGTATTATTGTGCTCTATAACAGCAATCTAAATGTTACCTTCAACACCAAGCAACCACCCCAAATCTCTAATGCGGAAATACTTGCTCTAAAGCTACAACTAAATAAAGAAAAAAGTATAAATCTAATTACAGTGTACATCCCTCCTGGGAACAATGTGGATACACTAGAAAATGTACTAAACTGGATATCTAATTACTACCCCCAAGAAACCATCATCATGGGTGACGTCAACATTGATTGGAACCTATGCTCCTCAGAAACCAACCCCATCCACATTAACCTTCATGGGTTTACCCAGATCATAAATACCTCCACCAGAATTGGAAATGCCAACCAAAAAGAAAGTATTTTAGATTGGATCCTAATAAATAGCCAACCTCAAACATATAAGGCCGGGACCGCTCCAAATGACCTAAGCGATCACCTCATCACATATATAAAGAAAAATAAAACAGGCCTCCCTACAACTCCTATGTACAGGTCAATTAGAAACAGGAAGCAATTCGACCTTTCAAAATTTCAAGAAGAACTCAGATCCTGTAACTGGACAAAACTAAAGTATCTCCCCCTAGAGGACGCAGTATCTAAATTTAATACTACCTTCCGAGCCATACTCGATAAACATGCCCCTAAAAGACTAATCAAAACTAAAACAAACATTGCACCCTGGCTCACAAAAGAAACTAAAGCTAAAATGAAAATCAGAAACAAATCATGGGATATATGGCGAGCAACCAAATTACCTCAAGACCACATCCGATTTCAGCAGCTAAGAAATGCAACAAAAAAATCTGTAATAGCTGACAAAAAAAATTATTACTGCCAACTACAAAGCAAACACCAAAATAACCCCAAAAAATTTTGGGCAGGTCTTAATAATCTTCTACACCCAGGCAAATCCTCCACTCCTACCCCAGATCAGGTATCTGATAAAACCCCAATTGAAGTAGCCAACACCTTTAACTCTTTCTTCATGAACACTATTCAAACCTTAGCTAACCAACTATCAGCTACCTGCTGTCCTGTGAAGGAATACAGTCCAGAAACTAAACCCAATTTTAATCTACAACCTGTCTCCACTTCTACTATAAGATCCTTAAGCTTAAACCCACTACCCTCTCCGCTGACCTCCTCCCAGCTGAATACTTACAGAAAGCTTCGGATGTCATTGCCTACCCCATATCCATACTAATTAATCGCACCATCACTGAATCTAACATCCCCACAATTTGGAAAACATCCCACATCATACCACTTCATAAGGGGGGTAATTCCACTGAACTATCAAACTATAGGCCAATAGCTATAATGTCCCCTCTGGCCAAAATTATGGAAAAATGTATACACAAACAACTCCTTCACTATCTTATCCAGAATAATCTACTGACCAACTCACAACATGGATTTAGACCTAACCACAGTACAACTACTGCCCTACTCTCTTTTACGGATACAATTAATAGAAACCGTAATAACAAAAAAATATCATCTGCTCTCTTTCTGGACCTCTCAAAAGCCTTCGACATGGTCAACCACCAACTACTTCATAATTCTCTAAAAACCTTACAACTTGACAACCTAACCTTAGGCTGGTTCCGTGCTTACCTCTCGGATAGGAAACAAGCCATACTCTGGGACAATCAACTCTCTGATCTCTTACCTAATACCATAGGGGTTCCACAAGGGTCCATACTGGGCCCACTTCTTTTTTCAGTTTTTATTAATGACCTATATAAAGCCATCCCTGAGGCAACCTGTATACAATATGCCGATGATTCGACCTTAGTCTGCTCTGACACATCTCTAGAGAATCTACTAGCCAAAACCCAATCCTGCTTCACAGCTGTGGAAAACTGGCTATCAGGACGACAGCTACTTCTTAATCCAAAAAAAAACCAAACTGCTTCTTTTTCATCCAACCCAAAAACTTCCCTTTACTGCCTTTACCATACAATCAAACAATGGGACAATTATCACACCTGACCCCCATACCAAGCTACTAGGAGTTACCATAGACAATAAACTTAGATTTGATATGCATATTAATATTACCATTAAAACCGTGAACAAGAAATTAGGGTCACTATATAGAATCAAAGCCTTTCTAACCCCAATGACAAAAACAACCATTGCCCGCACTCATTTACTATCCACGCTTTTATATGCATCTCCAGTTTTCACCAAGCTTAATAAAAGCGAGCTAAATAAACTCTCAAGTTCATATAATCACATTGCCAGATTTGCTACTGGTACTCCACATAGAACGCACCACTGTAATAACCTAAAAGCCCTTGGATGGATAGAACTCCCAAATCTTCTTCATCAAAACCAACTTATTGAGGCATTTAAAATACTTAAACACCCGGACAAAGCTCCTGCACTAAAGTGCCTAATCACACCATATAACAACCTAAATAGCCTACGCTCCTCAAATAGGCTTCTTTTTCAAAATGTCAAATCCCATAATGCAGGAGGTGATGAAGAAAGTACAGGCAGGGTGGAATGGGTGGAGAAGAGTGTCAGGAGTGATTTGTGACAGACGGGTACCAGTAAGAGTGAAAGGGAAGGTCTACAAGAGGGTAGTGAGACCAGCTATGTTGTATGGGTTGGAGATGGTGGCATTGACAAAAGGCAGGAGTCAGAGCTGGAAGTGGCAGAGTTAAAGATGTTAAAATTTGTACTGGATGTGACAAGGATGGACGGGATTAGGAATCAGTATATTAGAGGGTCAGCTCAGGTTGGATGATTTGGAGACAAAGTCAGAGAGGTGAGATTGCGGTGGTTTGGACATGTACTGAGGAGGGATGCTGGGTATATTGAGAAAAGGATGCTAAGGATGGAGCTGCCAGGTAAGAGGAAAAGAGGAAGGTCTAAGATAAGGTTTATGGATATGGTGAGAGAGGACATGCAGGTGGTTGGTGTGACAGAGCAATATGCAGAGAACAGAAAGAAATGGAAACAGATGATCTGCTGTGGCGACCCCTAACGGGAACAGCTGAAAGAGAAGAAGAAGTTTATTTGTGCATAAACATCGAACATGTTTGCTGCTAAATGTACATAAAGGCCAGTCTGTAACCTCCTCCTCCACCCTGTTTTAAAGTCAAACACTCTACACTTTGCAAATATAGCTCACAGAATCAACCATAGGTTCAAAAGAAATGCAAAGCAAGTGAGCCACCCCCACAACCATTTATGCCTTGCCAATACCCACTCATACTATACTCCACTTCTCAAGAAACACATTGCAAGTCCATCCCAAAGTAAGTTCAGAGGTACCCATTTAGTTATTCAGGTATAATCTGAAGGGCATTATTTTGTCACTTTATTTAACTTGCAGGGGACATCTGTTCCAAAAGTGGATAGGTGTTAGGTAATAACTTTGTCTATCTAGATCATTTTATTTCTGTGCTGATGAAGATTAAGTCCCTAGTTCTGTTATTATCGGAGCTATCTAAGTTGTGAAAATACAGGTGAGGTAAAGGAGAATGGAGTGTCTAATGCTGTAGAACATAAGGCATGCATCACCCCACAAGAATCTATTAGAAACTAAGCAAAGGGATAGCACTTCAAGCCTTCCTTGGTGGTTCAGGGACGTTAAGCCAACAGTCTTCTTGGTGAGGAACCTCTGGGGCCTTTTCAGTTGCAGTTGCCTGGTATATCTGGAAAAGTACATCCTGATGGGAGTATTGTACTCAATAACTTGTTTAATTAGGGTTCCATATAATTGAATGATAACTTCTTTTTACCTGGAATATATGAATTTCAATATCAGTTGTACTAAATAGAAGGATTTTCTGCCTATCGTTGCTTCATAGTGGTCGAAGGAAAGAGAATTATCAACTGAGATTCCGAGAGCCCTGATTATTTTATCATTTTAGAGGAGGTCTTGGCTATGTTGTCTGCTGGGGGAGAATTGCTCATCAAATGTGACAATACTACAGTTTTAGCTTTAATTTTAGCCCTTTTTCCATACACCACTTGTTTATGGAGGTTAGTTCCTGTTGTAATTGCATTAGAGAAAAATTTGACAATAATGCCCAGTTTGCAGTCCTCTACAAACTTAGTTAACCAGATATCTTGATTTCTTGTCTGGACATCAGGAAGTAGATGCTGAAAAGGCGGGGGTGCCAGTATTGAACCCTGCAGTACACCACTAGTTATTTTCATACTTTCTGACACCATACATACCTTAATTATATGGTTCTATCTTTCAGCTAGCTGGCTATCCACCTTGCCATGGATGGATCTACTTTTAGGATAACTGGCACAGTAACAATGCCAGTGTGGGGTATGGTGAGTGCTTTGGCCAGATCCAAATAAGCTATGTGAAAAGAATGACCAATGTCTATATCCTGTGTGGTCTTAGCAAATAATTTGACTAAAATGAGTAGGTTGGAACTCCCTTTGACAAAGCATAACTGATTTAGGTTTAGCCTAATAAGGTTTTTGATATCATAGTTTATGAAGTCAGATGTGATATGCTCCATAGTTTTTGCAAATCAGAGTACTCAGGCTAATGAATCTATAGTTTCATGGGTCCATGATAGGGTCGCCCTTGTGTAGGGGCATTACTGTTGCAGTTCGCCATTCTTCAGGGACTAATCCTGAAGCTAGGTCATGTTAAACAGTTTAAGAAGGAGCTCCACAAGGGGATTTTGGTGTTATTTATTAGGCATTTGAGTAAATTATCAGATCCCATGGAAGTAGTATTTTTGGTTGTAGAGAACACCTTCAGTATGTGTTCCTCTGTAAAATTAATAGGTGTAAGGGATTCAGGAATTTGTGGAATTAAAATAGTTGTTTATGGGTTAAGTTTGTACTAAATCTGTCTACTAGTATATTTGCTATGTCTACTGGGTCTGATTCTGTGGTATCATTTTGAATAAGTTCACGACACATTTGGCTGTTATTTTTATTTCATTTATTTATTTGTGTTTGATTACTGGGATGGTCCGAATGGGTCATTCAAGACCACTTTTTAGCAGAGGCCTGGAGGAGAAAAGCTCCACAAAATTACACATGTTAATAATTAAAAGAAAACACATTGACAATACAGAACAATATAACCTAATATAAGCCTGACAGAATTAATGAATTAGCACAATGATTGTTTTTAGGAGAAGAGAGAAGGAATAGTTACAAAGTAGAGTGAGATGCTTAGTGTGTAAAGAGAAGTAAGGGTATGGAGGAGGTATTAGTGAGAGTGAGACGGTTTATAATTAGGAAGAGACAGAAGAGCAAGGAGGCACTATTAAAGGGAAGATTGTTGGAGCAGTTTGCAGAGCGGGATTTAGAGTCAGTGGAGAGGTAAGAGTTTAGAGCCAGAGGAGAAAGTAAGATTGGAGATTTATAGGGTGATTAAGGACAGACAACATGATTAGAAGGAAAGAGTAGAGTTAAAAGAAATAATATTTGGATATAATATATGAATGGTTATAGAGGAACAGCAACAGATGTAATTGTGAGTTTAGCCTGGTGAGCTAGAACAGCAGTGTCTTGTCCTTAGTTTCTAATATAACCAAATAATGATTTCTAATTATTATTGGCTTCAGAAGCTAATTTAAGTTAATGATCTGCCTTACTAGCTCTGATGTTTTTTGAAATGCATAGCTGCTGGACCACCAGGGTGTTTTTTTTTTCTATTAAACTTCCCGTTATATTTGACTCTAGTAAGATGGCCATATCTAGGCAATTATGTGTTTACTTGAATACACTCTATGCACCATTGTAAATATCATTCACTAGCATGTCACTGACATATATGATATTTATTACTTCTATATGTCAAAGATTGCATTTTTATACTGTTCCTTTTATTACCAGTCTCATTCAATGTAATTGTACTATATGATTTTCTTTTTTTTCTGCTTATGTGATTATTTTTTTCTTTGTATTTAACTTTGTGGAGCTTTTCTCCCCGGGCCTCCACTGAAAATGGGCTCATTTTCAGGCCCAGTGGACTTTCCCGGTCAACAAATGCAATAAATAAATAAAATAAATAAATATTTTGGCTCCAACTCTTAGCTGAGATATATAAGTATCCTGGTTTTTTTTCGATTATTTATACAGTTTATTGTTTCTAGCAATTTATATATAGCACATTTATTGTAATCTGCACGGGTAACTGATTTGTTTGCAGTTAAAGAATTCTGTATCTTTACAAATCTTTATCTGTTTAAAAACTTTCATTTTGTGGCTTTCTCTAGTGCTTTGTAGGCTAATAGCTGCAGGCTAGTGGGGGCTAGTTCTTTTGTGTTTTTGTAAAAAAAAAAAAAAAGTTGTTCTTCTAGCTGGTATTTAAGCCCTAACTTTGAGAGAGTTTCTGTCTATATACACTGAGCAGAGTGGATGAGAGGTGTTGGCTCCAACTCTTAGCTGAGATATATAAGTATCCTGTTTTTTTTCAATTATTTATACAGTTTATTGTTTCTAGCAATTTATATATAGCACTTTTATTGTAATCTGCACGGGTAACTGATTTGTTTGCAGTTAAAGCATTCTGTATCTTTACAAATCGTTATCTGTTTAAAAACTTTCATTTTGTGGCTTTCTCTAGTGCTTTGTAGGCTAATAGCTGCATGCTAGTGGGGGCTGGTTCTTTTGTGTTTTTGTAAAAAAAAAAAAAAAGTTGTTCTTCTGGTATTTAAGCCCTAACTTTGAGAGAGTTTCTGTCTATATACACTGAGCAGAGTGGATGAGAGGTGTTGGCTCCAACTCTTAGCTGAGATATATAAGTATCCTGTTTTTTTCGATTATTTATACAGTTTATTGTTTCTAGCAATTTATATATAGCACTTTTATTGTAATCTGCATGGGTAACTGATTTGTTTGCAGTTAAAGCATTCTGTATCTTTACAAATCTTTATCTGTTTAAAAACTTTCATTTTGTGGCTTTCTCTAGTGCTTTGTAGGCTAATAGCTGCAGGCTAGTGGGGGCTGGTTCTTTTGTGTTTTTGTAAAAAAAAAAAAAAAAAAAAAAAGTTGTTCTTCTGGTATTTAAGCCCTAACTTTGAGAGAGTTTCTGTCTATATACACTGAGCAGAGTGGATGAGAGGTGTTGGCTCCAACTCTTAGCTGAGATATATAAGTATCCTGTTTTTTTTTCGATTATTTATACAGTTTATTGTTTCTAGCAATTTATATATAGCACTTTTATTGTAATCTGCACGGGTAACTGATTTGTTTGCAGTTAAAGCATTCTGTAGCCTTACAAATCTTTATCTGTTTAAAAACTTTCATTTTGTGGCTTTCTCTAGTGCTTTGTAGGCTAATAGCTGCAGGCTAGTGGGGGCTGGTTCTTTTGTTTTTTTGTAAAAAAAAAAAAAGTTGTTCTTCTGGTATTTAAGCCCTAACTTTGAGAGAGTTTCTGTCTAAATACACTGAGAAGAGTGGATGAGAGGCGTTGGCTCCAACTCTTAGCTGAGATATATAAGTATCCTGTATTTTTTTTCCGATTATTTATACAGTTTATTGTTTCTAGCAATTTATATATAGTACTTTTATTGTAATCTGCATGGGTAACTGATTTGTTTGCAGTTAAAGCATTCTGTATCTTTACAAATCTTTATCTGTTTAAAAACTTTCATTTTGTGGCTTTCTCTAGTGCTTTGTAGGCTAATAACTTTAGTGTTCCCACCCACCCTCCCTGTTGGTGTCTTGTGTTATACTTGGTGGCCTTGCAGTTGCCCGCCCCTACTGTAAATCTGATCTGGGACACTCCTCCCAGTCTAATGTCATTAGCTCATTCTACCTAATACAGAGAAAACATTTTATAAGGCCTTCTGTTTCCCCATTTTCCCTTTCAAAAAAAAAAAATTTTGCCTGAATTTCCAGGTCTATATTATATCATCTTAAAAAAACTTAAAAAAGTGAACGCTGATTGATCGACCTAATTTAAGCGAAAGCTTACAATCTTGAACTGTCAGAACAGCGATTTTTTTCCCAGGGAAAAAAATTGCTGATCCAAAACACATACACACAACACAAGCACACCAAACAAACAGAAATCCACACACATACACCTAAAATCTGATACCTAACCCTACACTAAACTATGCACACACCACTAACTACCCACTTACCTTAACCCAAACTCTAACCCTAAGGTCTGTTACTATCGCACTCTCACCTCACCCGCTCCCTAACCCTAACTCACTTAAATCCGCCCTAACCCTCATGTCCACTCAATCGCACACACACCTAACCTGAGCCCTAACCCAAACTCACCTAAATCACCCTAACACTCACATCCACACAATCGCACACTTACCTGAATCCGACCGGTAACTTTCCACCATAGCACTGAAAATACCGAAGCAACAGAAACGGACAACCAAATTCTTTCCCTAGGAAAAAATTCGAGTTTCTGCTGCTTCAATATTTTGCAGTTTCGTGAAAATACGTTTGAGCAATCAGCGTTCGAGGATATAATATAGAACCGAATTTTCTTATGTTCTGACTGTGCTTCTCAAACATTTTGGTAATATAGAGTATATTTTAGAGCATTCATTATAACTGTAATTGCCTTAATATTGCTACAACCCAAGTGCTCTAGGTTGCACTGCATCTGAAGTGTTTGTGTGTTTTAGCTGCTTTTCTGTATATATAGACTTCTCTGTATATGTGGACTAGCTACTTATTCTGCTGTATTACTGCCACTTATATCGTTTTTCAGTTGTGCACTTGCCTTGCTTCATTTAAAAAGTTTTAAATTGCTAATTTTGTAGAGTTTAATTGCATTTACTGTTTAGGACTACACACTCAAGTGTGTTAGACTTTTCTGTGTTTATTTACTGTATTATTGCATTGTTTAGCCTGTTTCAACAAAAAAAAAATATATATATATATATATATATATATATATATATATATATATATATATATGTATATATATATTTTTTTTGTTTTATATATATATATACTATCTTGTTTGCTTGTTTCCCACCTTTTCTAGCAAGTCCATATCCCCGGCCTTGCTTGTCTTAGGACTTTATTTTCTGTGCTCAGAGCTATCCAGACCTTGCTGTGGCAGAGGGAAGTCCTACTGCCTACCAGTGGGACTGGTGAGCACTGTACTGCCTATCTAACGCTAGAGGAGTGGTTTCCAGCTCTGAAATTGTAATTTTATTAGCCTTTTTCGGCTGATTTCTATCCCTTCCAACTTTCTGGCTTAAAAACGCGTGTGTTTGCACATTTTTCACATCGTGCAGCACTATGAGGCTACAGTTAAACTATTCCAGGTGCCAGAAAGTCTGCTCTTCAAATTTTCCCTTAAAACTAGCTGGTTTCTCAGTAGTAGCACTAAAATCTGAACCCCTGTGACTAGCACTTGCTCTAGAACCTGCTGTAAAGCACTAGGAAGCCTGAAACTGTTACAAGCACTCAGCTCTCCTTGTCAATAAGGGGAAATTAATCATAGGCACTAAACAGCCTACAATTGCAAAGTACCTTGCAAAGGTAAGGGAAAACAGCTCTTAAACCTTACAAAAAAGCACCTAAACAGGCATGTCCAAGGGTCAGCTTTCGGTGGTTTCTCTTGTCCACCTGGTGAATCTGGGCATACTAGGGCAATGCGGCAACTGCCTCATGTACACAGACAATCCTCTCCTACTACCACCCAACACTACAACCTGCGAGAGATGCACTGACATAGCCAGACTGGAAGCAAAGCTCAGTCAAGACTGTGCTAGACAGTCAAGAGGGGAAGGCTAACACCTGCATTACACCTCAAGCATCTCATAGCCCTTCAAAACCCACACCATCAACTCCCACACATAGCAACACTAAACCCACATATGCGGAGGCCCTTAACATTAACCTGCCCAAGCAACAAGGACTTCCGAAGCCGAAACGCAAGCAAACATCAGTCACAACCAAAGTGACACATAGCTCACAACACCAGTGTGCCACCCAACAACAGCCCCTAAGGCAAGAGAATGTACCCAACACTTTAGTCATAGGTGACGCTATAGTCAGGCACACTGATGTCCCACTCACCAGACTGAACAAGGAGAAAATTACAGTCAGCTGCCTGTCGGGTGCCAGGATCCGCCACATAACGCATGCACTCAAGTCACTCCACAACAAGTACAAATACGACTCTGTCATTGTCCATGCTGGAGTAAATGACTTGAGACGTATCTCCCTGGACTACATGAAAAGAGACATGGAAGAGCTCTTGGATCATGTGACCCAGGCAGGTATGACCCTAGCCCTGAGTAGCACCCTGCCTTCACCCAGAATGATACCACAGTATAAGGACAAAATGATTGACTTCAACAATTGGCTAAGCTTCTGGTGTCATTCAAAGGGGATCCAGTATTTGTCTGCCTGGGAAGACATGATCGACAAACCACGATGCTTTGCCAGAGATGGTCTGCACCTGTCACCCCTGGGATTCAGGTTACTGGCTAAAGCTCTTGCCACCCCTATAGTGCCTTTTTTAGGCAAGGTTCAAAGGATAAAACCACCACCGTAACAGATACAAGCATGCAAAGTCTGAAGGTAATGCTACTCAATGCTAGAAGTCTAAAACTCAAAATGCACTCTCTCGAGGCACTCCTAAAAATGGAGAACATCGATATCTGTGCAGTGACTGAGACCTGGTTCAAGGCTCCAGAGAGCACCCCTGCAATACCAGGCTACAATTCTTACCACACTGTTCGGCCACAAAACCAAGACCGAAACACTAAAGGTGGAGGAGTGTTCATATTCACCAAGGATATTCACACCCCTAGGCTAGTTGCCCAACACAATGCATCTGAAATTCTCCAGGTGCAACTAACAGTAGGTAAGACTGCAATGCAAATTGTAGCTTGCTACAGATCCCCCACCATACCCCAAGATTCTCACTACACCTTCCTAAACATACTGGAAAATATTAAGATACAACCAAACATCCTAATACTAGGTGATTTCAACTACCCTGCCATTAATTGGGAAAACTACTCGGGTACCAACTCCTTTTCCCAACGGTTCTTGGAATTCATATATTCCAATGCCCTGGATCAACTAATCCATTGTCCCACCAGGGGCTCCAATATCCTAGACCTGGTCATTACCAACATGGGAAATAGATGCTCCACTTAAATTGATTTTAACTGTGTGGAAGGAATATTAACTGAACTGGAAGTTTTCACTCTGCTCTTCAGTTAGTCCCACCCACCCTCCCTGTTTTTGTTTTGGTGTTAATCTTAGTGGCCTTGCAACTGCCCACCCCTCTTGTAAATTTGTGTTTGGATACTCCTTCTGGGCCCATCTCATTTGCTCACTCAACTGAGTGCAGTGAGATCATATTCTGATTTCAGGCACTCCTACTGTGTACAAAGAGAGCATCTGGGAAACAGAAAAAACAA
This sequence comes from Protopterus annectens, assembly GCF_019279795.1. NCBI lineage: Eukaryota > Metazoa > Chordata > Ceratodontiformes > Protopteridae > Protopterus > Protopterus annectens. The sequence continues at coordinate 1,555,405,470 of NC_056729.1, read as the reverse complement.
TTTAAGCTTGTTTCCTGCCTTTCCTGTTAAGTGGTATAGACTATTTGTAGGCTTCTGAGCCCCCAAGCCCTTCTGTGTTGCAGGGAAGCCTTCTAGCTTAGTTTTTTTTCTTATAACTAGCCAGTTTTCTAGTTTCAGCACTCAAATCTGTTTCTTTGATCTCAGCACTTGTTCAGAAAAAAAAAAAAAAAATTTCATCTGCTTTTACTGTACTTGTGTTTCTACCTACTTTTTTTACTTTTGCATCATCTTAAAAGTACTCAATTGTATTTATTACTGCTTGGTGTAACTCATTCTAAGCCTTTTGGTTTAAACACTTGGGCTTCGGACCAGTTGTTTTGCACTGAGAGGGTTTGTGGTCTGCACTGTAGTGGCAGAACAGGTAGCTTACATCCTTCTAGGTTGGGAACTGCTGATTGAGGGCTCAGTGTCTGTTATTCTAAAAGTGTATTAATTCTGGTTTAAGCACTTGGGCTTTCAGGCCAGTTATTTTTACATTAAGAGGGTTCGTGGTCTGCACTCTTGTGGGAGGAGAGGCTGGACTCTGCCCTTCTGAGCTGGGAATTTCTGGTTGAAGGCTTATAGTGCATGCATATCTGAACTGCTTCTTACTGAAGTTGGTGCGCCTTGTTTGCTGTGGCATAGACTGGATTTGGGCCTGCTGGATCTAGCTTTGTTTGTGTAACTTGAGCACTAATCCAGGCATTCTCTAAAGTATTCAATTGTATTTATTACTGCTTGGTAGTAACTTGATTAAAGTGTAGCTATCATTCCAAGTCTTTTGGATTAAGCTGGGCTTCAGACCAGTTGTTTTACATTAGGAAGGTTTGTGGCATGCACTGTGGTGGCAGGACAGGTAGCTTTCATCCTTCTAAGTTGGGAACTGCTGATTGAGAGCCCAGTGTCTGTTATTCTTAAAGTGTATTAGTTCTGGTTTAAGCACTTGGGCTTCAGGCCAGTTATTTTACATTAAGAAGGTTTGTGGTCTGCACTCTTGTGGGAGAAGAGGCTGGACTCTGCCCTTCTGAGCTGGGAATTTCTGGTTAAAGGTTTATAGTGCCTGAATATTTGAACTGTATCTTACTGAAATTGGTACACCTTGTTTGCTGTAGCATAGACTAGATCCAGGCCTGCTGAATCTAGCTTTGTTTATATGCTTGTTGTTTGTTTGCTTGTTATTTCCCTGGAACGCTAATTCCACCTAATACGCGGCTTCTCCGCTTCTGTGGATCACTAGTGATATCTGCATTCCTTACTGTACTTATTTCCTTGTTTCACTTGAAAGAAAGTTACTGTTTGTCGCTTTTGCATTTAAGTTACCTGTAACACATTGCACTTAAGTTACCTGGCACTTGCTCACTAAAGCAATTATATAAGTCAGCACTAAAAATTAAAAGCACTACACCCTCACTCCCCACTGGCCTTGGTTTTCAATTATTAAGGAATTCCCAATATTATTCTAGCATGTCCAAAGGTCAGTTGTCAATCTCCTCTCCGGTCCAGCTGGTGAATCTGGGAATCTTGAGGCAATGTTACAACTGCCTCATGTACACAGACAACCCTCTCCTCCTCCCAACAAATTCCAACACATGAGAGATGCAACCATATAGCCAAACTGGAGGCTAAGCTCTCTCAACTCAGTACTGGCATAACCAGTCAGGAGGAGAAGGAAACCACACTCACTACAATTCCAGTCTCACATAGACCTACCGCGACAGCAAACCAAACACATAATCACACAAAAACATACTTGGAGGCTCTAAATAAAGATCTGCCGAAGCAGCAGAGACCTCCAAAGCAGACACCCAAGCAGCCGCTACCCCAAAACAAAACACGTGCAACACATATCTCACAAAGCCAGTGTGCAACAGTCACAGCCCTTAAGACTAAACAACACACCTGATACACTTGTAATAGGTGACTCTATCATCAGGCACACTGATGCCCCGCTCACCAGGCTGAACAAGGAGAGGGTCACGGTGAGCAGCCTGTTGGGCGCTAGGATCCGCCACATAACACAAGCACTCAGGTCACTCCAAGGCAAGTAGAAATATGACTCAGTCATTGTCCATGCTGGTGTGAATGACCTGAGACGTACCTCCCTGGACTACATGAAAAGAGACATAAAGGAGCTCTCTGAGCATGTAGCCCAGGCCGGTATGACCCTGACCTTGAGTAGCATCTTACCCTCACCAAGAACGATGCCACAATATGAAGACAAGATGATCAATTTCAACAATTGGCTTAAGTACTGGTGTCATTCAAAGGGGATCCAATGCCTGTCAGCTTGGGGTGATATGCTCGACAAGCCACAATGCTTCGCTAGGGACGGCTTGCACCTGTCACCCCTGGGCTTTCGGATATTGGCAAAGGCTCTTGCTACCCCATAGTGCCTTTTTTAGGCAAGGCTCAAAAGACAAACCCACCTCCATAGGTATCACAAGGGATAAGAAACTAACAGTAATGCTACTCAACGCCAGAAGTCTAAAGCTCAAGATGCACGCACTCGAAACTCTCCTTAGCATGGAGAACATCGATATCTGTGCAGTAACAGAAACCTGGTTCAGGGCTCCCGAGAGCACCCCAGCACTACCAGGTTATACCTCATACCATGCTTTTCGCCCCAAAACTTGGACTGAACCACAAAGGAGGGGAGTATCGATATTCATCAAAGATACCCACACCTCCAGGTTGGTGGCAAAGCACGAAGCATCAGAGACTATCCATGTGCAACTAACAGTGGGTAAAACTGCCTTCCAGTTTATAGCCTGCTACAGACCACCCTCCCAAACCCAGGAACCCCACTCGGCCTTCCTGAGTACACTGGAAAATATGAAGGTCTCTCCAAACACCATTATACTGGTCGACTTCAACTACCCAAACATAGACTGGGAGCATTACTCTAGCTCCAACACCCTAGCCCAAAGGTTCCTAGAAGTTAAAACTCAAATGCTATGGAACAACTTGTTACCACTCCCACAAGAGGGGAAAACATACTGGACCTGATCATCACCAACATGGGGACTCTATGCTCCAGACCAGAAGTGTATCCCTCACTGGTAAGATCAGACCATAAACTAATCTCACTGGATATTCACATCCCGACCCCACCCCCTGTCCAGAAAACCACAGTGAAAAACTTCTCTAAAGCAAATTTCACACTCCTCAAAACTGAGGTGGAATCCTTCAAAGCCCCGGCCTGTGGAAAATATGGCCCAGACCGCAGAATCCTTTATAAACGCATTCTATGAACACCTTCAGGAATGCATGGATCATGCGATCCCAAATAAAACCAAGACCCAATCCTCCAAAGGCAGACGTCCTGTCTGGTGGACCCCAGCCATAAACAAACTATACAATAGAAGGAGGAAGCTGCTAAATGATAGAGCAAAATCCCAAAAAGGGAAGGCATCACTGATCAGTATTAGCAAAAAACTACGGGCACACATAAAATTGTCTAAGGCCAGCTTCGAGAGAAAAATTGCACAGAACACTAAGGATAATCACAAGGCTTTCTTTAGTTATGTTAGGAACCTGGGTGGTAATTCCCAAATATGCTCAGAATTAGTCCCAAATGACAAAAAATACACCGAACCCACAGACATTGCCAACATCCTAGCTGACAGGTTCAGTGCAAACTTCTCCCCCCCTCCCCACCAAAAGGGCAAATATCTATCCCAGCAGAGTGCTGCCCCCCTGACATCTCAGATGCTCAGGTAAGAGCCGCCTCTCCAAAGCAAAAAACACAGCATCAATGGGACCAGATGGTGTCCCGGGCTGCATCCTACATGAACTCCAAGAAGAGCTAAACCCAAACATAAAACTACTGTTCAATCTCAGCCTTACTACAGGATATGTGCCCAAAGAGTGGCGTACAGCAACAGTGGTCCCTCTCCATTAAGGTGGTGCCTCAATGGATCCTGGAAACTATCGCCCCATAAGCCTGACTAGCTTGGTCTGCAAAGCTATGGAAAGGATCATCATGGACCTCATAAATAAAGATATTGGGGACCTGCAAACACTGGATCCTACCCAGTTCGGCTTTGTTAAGGGCAGATCCTGCCTCTTAAACCTGGTTGATTTCTTTGAAACAGTCACCAAGGCCATTGACGAGGCGAAGGTGGTCCACACAGCCTACGTGGACCTCGCAAAGCCTTCGATACAATACCCCACTCGGGCATTATAGATAAGCTCACCAGCTTAAATATAAACCCCTATGTCACTAGATGGATTGCAAACTGGCTCAAGGACAGAACCCACATGGTTAGAATTGCTGGAGCCATGTCAGACTCCAAACCAGTTACAAGTGGTGTCCCACAAGGCTCAGTCCTGGGACCTCTCTTGTTCGGTATATATTTCTCGGAGGTACAGGCCAACACGGAAGGACTGTGGCTGACCAAGTTCGCAGATGACTGCAAACTGGGCGCCATAATCAACTCTCCAGTCTCACAAGCATCCTCCAAAAGGGCCTCATAGAAACAGACAACTGGTGCCAGAGCCATGGCCTCAAGCTAAATGCCAAAAAGTGTATAGTCATCCCCTTTGGCAAAAACAAAGTGCCCACAAATTACCACATAGGTGGTACTCCATTAAGTACAGAAGAAGTAATTAGGGACCTGGGGACCCAAGTTGATAGCAATCTCTCATTTGACAACCACGTGGCCAAAGTGGTTAGAAAAACATTTTATATAGCCCACCTAATCATGAAAGGATTCACGTCTAGATCAGGGGACGTCATCGTGCCTCTTTACTCATCCCTCATCAGGCCCATAATTGAGTACAATGCCCCTTTTGGGATGTACCTTACCAGACACCTGCAGCAACTGGAAAGACCCCAAAAGTACTTCACCAAGAGGATCAAAGGGCTCAAACAGATGCCATATGCAGGCCGGTTAAAGAAACTCCAGCTCTACTCAGTGGCATACCGCCTGTTCAGAGGCAATCTGTGCCTGACGTATAAAGCCATGTCCAACCCGGAATTAATGGACATGCTGCACCTCAGAAAATCCAAATCCCATCGAGCTACGCGCTCGAGAGACTTGAACCTGAGCACAGAAATAAATAGGACATGCTGGAGGGACAGATTCATAACCCAGAGGCTCCCTTCACTCTGGAATAAAATCCCAGTCCAGGTTAGGCAGAGTCCCTCATTGACTCTCTTCAAGAGGAATCTTGATGAGTGGATGGGAGATCGTAGGTTTACCCCGGGTATCACTTCTGTGTCACTGTTAGACAGAGGCACAGTATACTAACCTTGAAAAAGGGCATAGCAAAATAAATTTAAAATGGGTGGCGAAAGCCAAACACATTCTGGCTAGGCTTATAAATGCCCTAGGGCAGATAGCCTAGTATGAACCTATGAACCTATGAACCAGTGGTCACCCCCTCATTGGTCAGGTCTGACCATAAGCAAATCACCCTTGACATCCACATCCCACCCCCCCCCCAGTAAGGAAACCTCCTTAAAAAACTTCACCAAAGCCAACTTCATGCTACTGAAGTCAGAAGTGACAAACTTCACAACACCCACGAAGACAGGATCTGGAAGTTTGATTGCAGAATCATACACTAAGGCACTGTACGAGCACATCCACTCGTGCATGAATCGTGCCATCCCAAATAGAACCAAGATGCTCTTCTCCAAAAAAAGGAAGCCAATCTGGTGGTCCCCTGCTATAAACAAACTATACAACAGAAGGAAGAAACTGTTGCAGAAAAGAGGAAAATCCCAGGATGCAAAAAACTCCCTCACCAGCCTCAGTAAGAAGCTGAGATCCCTCATAAAATCCTCCAAAGCTAGTTACGAAAATAAAATTGCCAAAGATTCCAAAGACAACCACAAGGCATTCTATAGTTAATTCAAGAATCTAAATGGCAATGCTCAGATCTGCTCTAAGCTGCAACAGAATGACATTAAATATACTGAACCCAAGGATATTGCCAATATCCTGGCAGATCGATTTAGTGCCAACTTCACTCCCCTCTCACCCCCTAAAGGGCCCATCTCAATACCAAATGATTGCCAAATTCCGATAATCACAGCCACACAGGTAGAAACAGCACTCTCCAAAGCTAAGAATACAGCATCCATGGGACCAGATGACATCCCAGGCTGTGTACTACATGAACTACAAAATGAACTGGCACCCCACCTAAGTGTCATGTTTAATCATAGCCTCACCTCAGGCTTCGTGCCCACTGAGTGGCGCACAGCTACAGTTATCCCGCTCCACAAGGGAGGATCCACCTTGGATCCTGGGAACTACCGTCCCATCAGTCTGACAAGCCTGATCTGCAAGGGCATGGAATGCATTATCATGGAACTTATACACAAAGACATCAAAGACATTGGCAACCTCCAGACACTGGACCCCACCCAGTTTGGGTTTGTGAAGGGCCGATCTTGTCTCCTGAATCTGATTGACTTCTTCGAATCGGTCTCCAGAGCTGTGGATGAGGGTAAGGAGGTCCACACAGCCTATCTGGACCTTGCCAAGGCTTTTGACACCATCCCCCACTCTGGAATCATAGATAAACTTACTAAGCTGGGCAGAAATCCCTACATCACTCGATGGGTTGCCAACTGGCTTTCTGACAGAACCCAGACTGTAAAAGTAGCCGACTCCAAATCCAGCTCCAGACAAGTGACAAGTGGAGTACCTCAGGGTTCAGTCCTGGGACCACTCTTGTTTGGCATCTACTTCTCTGAAGTACAGGCCAACACTAAGGGACTCTGGCTAACAAAGTTTGCAGATGACTGCAAACGGAGCCATTATTGAATCCCCAAATGATGTGGATATTCTACAAAAGGGCCTTACAGAAACAAATGCCTGGTGCCAGAGCCATAGGCTCAAGCTTGATGCCAAGAAATGTATAGTCATCCCCTTTGGAAAAAAACATGTACCCATGAACTACCACATAGGTGGCAGGACACTAAACATCGAAAGTGTGATGAGAGACTTAGGGACACAAGTGGACAGTGGTCTCACTTTCGATAATCACATCGCCACAACAGTCAGGAAATCCTACTACGTGGCACACCTCATCACTAAGGGCTTTTCATCCAGAAAAAAGGAGGTCATTGTCCCACTGTACTCATCCCTCATTAGACCCATTATAGAGTATAATGCCCCATTTGGTATGTATCTCACAAGACATCTGCAACAGCTGGAAAGGCCACAGAAATACCTCACTAAAAGAATCACTGGCCTAAAGCAGATGCCATATGCTGACCGTCTAAAAAAACTCCAGCTATACTCTGTGGCATATCGTCTACTCAGAGGCGATCTCTTCTTAACATACAAGGCCATGTCAAACCCTGAGCTGTTGGACATGCTCCACTTAAAGAAATCCCAATCCCTCAGAGCCACACGCTCCAGGGATCTAAACCTTATCATCACAATGAACAAAACATGCTGGAGGGATAGGTTCCTGACACAGAGACTCCCCATACTCTGGAACAGACTGCCCATACATGTCAAGCAGAGCACCTCATTGGCCCTCTTCAAAAGGAACCTTGATGATTGGATGGGAGATAGGAAATTCACCCCGGGGATCGTCAGTCGCCCTGCTAGACAGGGGCCCAGAGAAGTAAATATTGTGGGAAAACATTTCCAGGGAATTGTTATGGCTAGCCTTGCATAGTCCTTAGGGCCGATAGCCTAGTACCAACCTATGAACCTATGAACCTGTTTAGTCATGTGATGTATCCTAGGACCCTGAACTTAAGGTACCAGAGTATGAGGTAGGTTAAGGAACTGGCTTATCATCCCATTTCCAATAACACAACCACGAGTTTCTAAGACTGGTGAAACATTAGGCTTAAACCTTTCATTTGCTTACTTTGTTTGGTCAATGTTTTTGTTTATTAGAAACACTGATATATTTTATAGTATTTTATTATAGTTTATCATATACTATACTCATTGCTACTCATCTTGTAGGAAATGTTATCTGTTTTTATAGAAATGAAAGTTATTTTCAAGAACTGCCAAGTAAATTGCCAAAAATAAGGACTAGATATACCACATAAATAACATACAAAACTGAGAAGAGAGTCAAACTGCATTATTCTTTTTTAATCCAAAACCGAGTTAAATGTTAAGCATATACCTTTAAAAATATAATTTACTCAGTTCGATTTATTTCAACTCACATATTGTACTTCCTTTTTTTCTTCCTTCACGTCTTTTCATAGCTGTCAACCTGTTACCTCCAGAATCAGGGACAGTCGAGGACATTTTATATAGTATTGGTACTATTAACCATAGAATCTGAAAGGATAAGAAAATATGAATTAACATGTATTTTTCTGAAATAGAGGAAATCTATAACTCTGATTGTTGTTTTTATTTATGAAGCATAATACACCACATTTTGTCCCAAAATGACAGTTTTGAGAGGAACTGGGGGAAAGAGTACCATTTTCTGCCAAAATCTGGAACGACCCTGAAAATCGGGGATAATTGGGAGGTATGCTTTGTTTTACCTGTAAAAAAATAATTTAGTAACTTGCATTATTGAATATCATAATGAAGACTTTGTTTTGGCGACAAAAGCTATTCTGAACCATGGTCTCTCAGTATAGCCAGCAAGGATGTTGCTTACAGAAATCTTTGTGGTAATCACGTCACTAAACTGAGATGGGATTAATCACTAAGAAAACATATAAATCTACAAAAATTGCACTGGCATTTACCGATACTCGAAATGTTGTACAACACGCCTCAACAATTGTATCTGCAAAGGGGACACACCCCCTGCATCCCTGAAATATGGGAGCGTCCCCACGACTGCGTCTCTTAGATACCATCTCTGAGTTTGCGCAAAGTTGGAGAAAATGGAAAACGGTCGAAAACAAAATAACACTTTTTGCTTTTTCAAGTCCTGAAAAAACAAAACTAAACATCTGCAACAAATTACGTTTTGAGGTACTACCTGTGATCTTTCCTGTGACGTTTTCCGACACAGTGAAACACTACATAAGTTCTGCCATGTCCCCCTTGTAAAGTTTTATATTACAACTCATAGAATCACTCTGCATGAGATACATATGCCCAAATTCTCCTTTCACATGTCCAAATACTTAATAGCGTGCAAGCCTTCAAGTAAGTTTAAAAATATGTTTTCCCTCTGAACACTACCTGGAAGACGATCTTTTAACTCCTGTCAGAATAAGTTTAGTGTGTTCTTTCTACATTTCTATAATGTTTAATATTCTTAGCAAGATTTGTTACAACACTTAACTATCATTTTTCCCATTTACAATTGTGCCAGTTTACCTTGGATGCTGCAGCACATTATACATTTGTACCGCCTTTGTGGTCATGTTAGTAAAGTTCTGCTTGATTAGTTAAAGTTTTCTTTTATCTTACACCCTTTGGTTATACCAACGCACAGTTTAACTGGATAGATTGCTTTCGTGTTATTTAAGTATCACTTACTATATGACTTAAATTATAATAGTTTTAACAACAAAAAAAGATTGCAAACAAATGAGATCTCCACCCTTCCTCAGCTCATTTGCATGCTGCTCGTCTGAGAAACCGATGCTTTATTGTCTTTGAGTTTTTTTCCTCCTTCCTTCCTCCTTATTTCTGCTTGCCTTTGCAGAGCTGAGCCCTTGAGAGGGGGTGGGGAGTGCGGTTGGTGGAAGAGCCAGCCTGGGGAGTCAGACACATTCTTGGCTGGGATTCAATGACTTAGGCAGACACCAACAAACAGAGCGAGCGAGAAAGAGAGAGAGAGAGAGGGCGAGCGAGAGAGATCAGAGCTTTGCATGAGCTCAGCACTCCGGCACTCAGCACTGCAAAGGCAAGCCAGCAATACCGCACTTCGTACTAGTCTGTTTGCCACAAAAAATGAGCACCAGAACACCTCGACTCACACAGAGGGCCAGTGTCACTGAGGACAAGGCTTGCTAACAGTGAAGGAGGATAGTCCACATCAAAAAGAAAAAGACTGGCGTACAGACACAGAGAGAGAAAAAAAACAAGGAGGTGCAGTCACTTCTTAGCACCAAGTACAGAGCTGCGGACTATGAACAGAAGACGGGTGGAAGGAATCGTTTCTCTTTAGATTCAATACTCCAGGAGGAGGACTCCTTTTTAAGGGAGATATATATTCGGAGAACTTGTAAAAGGTCGAGGATCTAGTTTGATATTTACAGTTTTTTTGGGATTGATTGCGGACTTTTTGGCACAACTTTTGGAGAAATTGGCTTGTTTTTTTTTGGTTTATTTGGGTAGTGAATATTTATGTGGATCTTTCTGTGACTTTGGAAAAGAAAACGGATTCTGAATATATATATATTGTGGAGGGGGAGAAGGACAGTGTGTGATCCCCCAAATTAAGAATGGAGACTGTGAGTCGCTTCCACCCCCACCCGGGGTTGCAACAGACCCTAAAGCAGTTCCACCTGAGCTCAATGAACTCGCTGGGGGGTCCGGCGCGATGGGCTCAAGGCATGTTGTACAAGAAGGAAGCGGCGGGGGGCAAGGAACTGACCGTGGACCCTCCCGTATTACCTGCAGTGCCACTGCAGCCCCCACCACCTCCGGTGCTTCCCGGTGGACCTTTGTTTATACCGTCCGATCGCTCCACGGAGCGCTGTGAAACCGTGCTGGAAGGTGAGACTATATCCTGCTTTGCCGTGGGTGGTGAGAAACGGCTGTGCCTGCCGCAGATCCTCAACTCGGTGTTGCGCGATTTCTCGCTCCAGCAGATCAACGGCGTGTGCGACGAGCTGCATGTCTACTGCTCACGGTGCACGGCGGAGCAGCTGGAAATTCTGAAGGTGATGGGCATCCTGCCCTTCTCTGCCCCCTCATGCGGCCTCATCACCCGGACAGACGCCGAGCGGCTCTGCAACGCGCTGCTCGGGGGTGGCAGCTACCCACCTCGCTGCAAGAAAGAACTGTTGCTGGCCGCTAGCAGCGGGATTGGGGCAGCCCCGCCACCTTTGGAGTTAGAAGTTACAGAACTTAGTTTCCGTGTTTATCACGAATGCTTCGGTCGGGGCCGGGGCCTCTTCATACCGGAATTGTACACGTCTCCGGCCGCTGCCTGCATACAGTGTTTGGACTGCAGGCTACTCTACCCACCGCACAAGTTCGTTTCACATTTACACCGCTCACCGGAGAATCGGACGTGTCACTGGGGCTTCGACTCGGCTAACTGGCGGTGCTATGTGTTACTGAACCCCGATTATGATGGGGAGGAGAAGGCGACCCTTGAGGTGCGGCTGGAGGAGATGAAGGAGAAGTTCGACTATGCCAACAAGTACAAGAGGAAAGCCCCAAAGGTGAGTAAAGACCGATACTTGGCTATTACTTTCAATGTCACTTTTGAAAGTTTGTCACAAACGGCAAGCTTTGCTCAAACTAATAACCATCTTTCATTGAAAGTGGATGAGTAACCAGTTACACGCTTCGGTTTATACATTTGTGTGTAAAACTGGAAGGCCTTAATATAATACTGACCCAAAGATTTAGCAGTTAGCTGAGGCACTCTCTTATTGCTATGCTCAGGTAACCAGGAAGGTAGTAGCTAGGAGGTGGATGCCGGAGCTTTCTGCATTTGCAAGGTGCTGCCAGCAGTGCTGACAAACAGCAGCTGTCCTAGATGTCCCAGACTTTCTGCTGATCGGTGTTCCATGTAGATAGACGCCCCCTATTTTCCTGGAGCTGTTATGTTGCAAATAGGTTTATTTGGGGTTATAGTGAGTCATAGTTCATGCATTACAGCCATGTTATTAGAGTGAGACAGTATTGCCCAAGCACTGCGATTGTATACAATACGTATGTTCTGAGCGTACTATGAAATTCCACGTGTACTGTCTTCTTCAGATCTGTATATTTTTTGTTTATTGTGTATGTAGGTTGAGTGCAGGATACGTTTGCAGTAAGCACCGTCAGTCGGGGCAATTTGTGATCGTGTTACTGTCACTGGTTTGTAAGCTGTGTGGACATTCTGCATCTGGAAAGGATGCCTGCTTTATTGCGAATAGTTTTCAGTTACTTTTGCAGTATTTGCTAGTGCTTAGAAGAAGTGGTGTCCCCCTTTTTGTCCTAACTTAAAAAAAAATAAGAGGAGTTAGACCTCAGCCGACACAGACACGGAAGCCCCAGGGTAGTTTGACTTTGTGGGAGTGTTTGTTTTAATGAGGGCACATTATCTCAGGTAAATGGAGGTGGGTGTGTTGTTAATGGCTTGTCTGTCCCCAGCTAATGGTGCGCAAAATGTGCATTTTTGTAGTGACTGAAGAATGGGGGGGGAGGGCATTCATTGAGGAACTGTGTGTCTCGATCCTCGGTGACAGGGGGATGGGAGCGATTTGCACTGCGCTGTGAAACGCAGGCATTGTGTGGAGGCCAAGGTTTTTCCTTCAGTCTCTGTTGTCTAAAACTTACCGTGGGGTTTCCTTATCGTAAGTTACTTTTAATTTGCATTGATGTTAGGAGTTCCTGACCACTTCCTTTGTTTTAACCATTGCAAAATAACACATGTTGCGATTTAATAATCACTTCCATTGCACTTCCCACGCACACCTCTCAACTCATTTTAAGGACTGGTTCCCATTTTGAATATTAACAAAAATCCATGTCCGTAATGTTGTACATTGGAAGTGTCTGTCCTGTATTCTCCGTTATGACTTTTTTACCAAATAGCCATGGCAGATAATATTAAATCGTATTAATTCTTTAACATAACACTTCAAGCATTAAAAATAGTATTGAAGTATGCTGTGTGAGTGCTTCCTAATTTCCTATTTCTTCCCATGTCCATAATATTCTGCAGTGGAAAATGTCTTTCATGCATTCTTCTTTAAGATTTTTCATAGCAAATAATATTGAATCATATTAATTCATCAAAATAACATTTAAGCACACTGTGTGAAAGCTTCCGATTTCTTCCTAACTGAAGTTGTTAGTAAATGATCCGAATTTTGGTGATTTTTTTAAACGTTAGTAGAAGTAGTGTTCCATGTTAAATGTATGTGTCCGTGTATGTATGTGTATATGCGTGCGCGTATATATATATATATATATATATATATATATATATATATATATGTGTGTGTGTGTGTATACGTAAACTATATTTTGTATATAGTTTATATATTTTTTACTGCAGCACAGTTTTTTATGTAAGTCAGAATGATAATTGCTTACTTGTGATAGCAGAGTAACATAAAATGAGGTACAAAATTGTATTCCCTACTTCTCAGTACAGTGCTTTATTGAGAGGCATAGCCTTAGTTTTGTACTCCTATGTCTTTTATAAATAGTTGGCATCCTTGGACAGAATGATTTGTTTCAGTTTAAAATGCTTTAGTGTGACAGAATACATACCCAAACATGTGCAGACATTTTTTTCATTATCCTGTTTGTATTTAATATTTGAAATTGTATATTTTAGTTTTATTTGTGTTGCAATTTTACATATATTATTCACCCTATCCTGAGTGGCCAGAAATGCTTATCTCTTTCATTTCATAAAACTTCAGTGGCATTCTTTTTCCATTTGTACTAGTGCACATATCCTTCTTTTAAGGGTTGAAAACATCATGGCAGACTTCTTGATTGTAACATATTACCGCTTCTTACACCCTTTGCAGCCAGTTTGTTATGTTTTAAAATATGAAATGCAGTCAGTGTTCGCAAGCTGTAAACATTTCTCATTGCTGCAAAGTAAATATGGAGAATAAAAAACGTTATTTTGCACTTTTTTTGACAAAGGTACTCACCCCCATGACCAGTTGTAGCTTTAAGAAGATTATAGATCTGTGAATAAATATATTTTGTTGGCTGTTTACTTACTAGTCTGTTAACAATGGGGTAATAGTCACTGAAAGTTTTGTTTGTGGAAGACAGTTTATGAGTAATGAACTCTAGTGCATTACAGCAGCAATCCAGCCTTGCAAAACACAGCATACTGCTGTTACGGATCCCATCAAAATGTAAATTGTGATCTGGAGGGAGGTGGGTGTGTGGGTGTTTGTGTATTTGTGTCCATTTACCTCATTTTGACTATTATAAGTTGGCTAATGCATTTATTGAATTGTGTGTTGCAGATCTAAAGTGCTGTAAATTTTATGTGTGTTTGTGAGTGCGTGTATATATTTATATATATATATATATATATATATATATATATATATATATATATATATACATGTATAAATAAACACACGTGTGTATATATATTTATATGTATGTGTGTGCATATATATATATATATTTCAGGGGCTGAAGGTTAAGTTAGCTCTGACTGGGGAAGGGTGATTTTAATCAGCTTTAACTGTCTTGTACAGACGAGCAGGACTTCCTAAACGTAAAGTTAGTTGCTGGACTGAGAATGTTGTTTTTCTTCACAAATTGATCTTTAATTTTCAGTTGAAGAATGTCTGCTGTGGCTCGAAATGGGAGTGCACAACATTCTGCCTCTAGCTATCCCTTAGCAGGAGCTAGTCATCGGGAAGAATTAAGAGAATGTTAAAAAAGAGGCATTACTGCTTGCTAGATTATCTGACATTGTATTTCTTTTTTACCTGTAAAGAACTGAAGATTGTACTACATTTTACTCTCTGTAGGCTAATAGCAGTTACACAATTTTTCAGTATCTTTAGAAGCTTTTCAGCAGTTATCATCCACATAAACTCTTATTTATTAGAAATCTGTGGTAGGAAATAACATAAAGTTATCTGAGATCTCAAAATATTGATGTTTTACACTTGGTGAGTGAACTCTATGGTGATGTTACTGATACAAGTTTAGTCTGTAGCTTTCCTTTCTTTAATGTGGGACAGTTACAGTGACCATGGATACATATTTTAGGCTACTCCTCCCTCAAAAAAAAGCTTATTTTGTTGGGGGACAACAGTGGATCATTTGCATGGACTCTTCTGGTTGAAAAGAGCTAATGACTGCATTGTGAGTGACATAATACAAACTCTAAATGGAATGGAACTGATTCTTTTTGAGTAAGTGATGGGTACAAGTTAGAGGGTCATGAACAAGCCATAGTATTTTATCATTTTGTGTCAGATGAGCATTTAGTGTAAGTTTTTTTATAGTGTTTTAAAAATATTTAAAAAGTTGAGAGTAATACTAGAAAATCCATTCTGTTCTTTGTATGTTTTCATTGTATTTTGTTATGAACTGCCATTAAAGTTTTTTATATAATTTGGGATTGGATCCCATGTTGGCTTGACATCGTGTAGATGATGGTTATTGGTGTCAGCAAAGACAGGCTGATGTATGCATTTGTAAACATGCACAGAGCCGTGAGTATATTTAGGGATGAGGTTAGTGACTTGAATAGCTACACACTTTCTCAATTTGTGTAATGTTTCTGAGCTGCTGAGCAAAGGCCCTGAAATAGTAGACAGGATGTCACACTGGAGTAATGTCTCTCTTCGAAGAACAAGCAAATGGGCAGGACTTCAATGCAGAAGGAAAGGGAAAGACACAAGTCTGACTGGAAACAGAGTATGTAAAAGAAAAATTAAGTATTTTTCCTCTACTGTGTGTTTTCTGTATTGTATTGCAGTTTGTAACAGGAGAATTTGAATGGGCAAACAATGTTGTATGTGTGACACAATCTGTCTCATATATCTTTTGGTAGGTTATTGCAGTTTTCTTAGACAGACTAGGCAACGGGGATACCGTTAAAAAAGGGGAGCTGGTAGCTACAGAATCAATTATCGTGGCCTTGTAGAAGCCTCCACAACCAGTACAGTAGCATTCTTATATTGCTCAATAATTGATTGATTGATTGATTGATTATGTTTGTATTTTTATTATCGAACAGGTGGATTGATCCATAAAGGACCTATTTTAGCCATTGTCATTGCCGGAAGTGGTGTAAGAGAAAGTGTGATATAGTTATGTATAAAAACGTATTTATTTACTAAACACACAGTGACATGAGATGCTGTAATATTGAGTAACATATAAAGTAACGCACATATTACTTTACAAAAAACACACAGAAATTAGATTAATTTTAATTCATGTAAGGTAACAGATTATAGCAGATATTTGAAGGCAGCGATGTTTAGCATGAAGAGTGAGGGATTTGATTAGAGCAATTCTAAAATGTCTTAAGAGAGCTACCTTCCCTGAGATATTCGTGGTTCATTCCAGGGTCTAGATTCTGTAACATTATGTTTGGGGCAGGACACAGCTGTATTTTAACCATAGTCAGTTAAATAAAGGGAAAGATTCCCAAAGGAATAGTTACAGACAAATTATGCATATTAAGTAGTGGACAAGAATTTGTCACCTTTTGACCTTTTCTGGGCTATGTCTGAAGGGAGGGAGAAAATTTGGCACTGGATGCCTAAAGATAAACAAATTTGGAATAAATGATTAAACAAAGATCTTGACAAGATTGATGAATGCGGAATATGTTAGAAGACTACAAGAGGTTCTAGTGTAACTTGGATTTATTTATATGGATTTGTTACCAAGGTGTGCAGGCTTATCCAAAGGTACCTTTAAGCCTTACCCAAGTTATTAGACAGTTACAAGCATACATATATAAACAAAAGACTTATTTAATAAGAAAACAAGTACAAATGGGTAAGACATAAAATCTCACAGCTATAAAATATTGGTATTTTAAAAAAAGTTAATAGAGATTGAAACAAACAGACAAACATCACTTTCTTAATGCACTACTAACCTCATTTTCTTTTGGATAGTGTTTAAGTTCAAAGACTGCAGGTTAGAACAGAGCTAGAAAACTTAATTATACCATATATACCTGGATTAAATGGAGGTTGAACACATAATGGATTCAGTAATTGATATAATGATTGTATGACAGCTCTTTGAATTCTATTCAGAGTGCTTTCCAGTTTCAGTTGAGAAGAAAGGGGAGCAGGGATAAGAGAGGGTAAGACGCTACCAGTATGGAGCATAATGTATCGAGAGGACAGGTAAATGTTTAGGAAGGAAAGGAAAGATTGGATGGGAGATGGGAAATTCACCCCGGGGATCATGTCAGTCGCCCTGCTAGACAGGTGTTCGGAGAAGTAAATATTGTGGGAAGAAATATCCAGGGAATTGTTATGGCTAGGCTTGCATAGGCCCTAGGGCCGATGTCCTAGTACCAACCTATGAACATATGAAAGTGAAGATGTAGGCAACAGGATGGAAGTCATAGATCATGTGAAATCAAACTATTAGTGGAGAGCAGAAGCTGGAGACAAGAGGCTGTCTTTTCCAGTAACTTCTAGTCATCTCTAGGGACATGGGGAGTGTCTTAAAGTTAATAATTTAATACTTAACTGGTTTCTTGCTGTTTTCTTGTTTCTTATTGTACTGTAGGGATTCTTGAAATTGTCCACCAACTTCCAAAATATAGTCCCTCTACTCCTCAAAATGTAGATCTCTCAAACCTGGTCACCGTATGTTTGTGGATCATATATCTTTTCAGCACTGAAAAAAAAACCTGAAACCCTGAAATGATGTACTTAAAATTAAAAAAATCTAATCAAGCAAGCCTTTTTAGGATAAATGTATTTATATATATTTTATATATGTATATATATATATATATATATATATATATATATATATATATATATATATATATATGTATATATAATGTGTGTGTATGAAAGCCACAGGTCTGTTGCAGTAAGCACATACAACTCAGGTTCAGGTGCTGGAGACTAATGATAATCCCGTTTATTAACTAGAATGCCCTCCCCCCAACAGCTTGTTACAAAAATGCCAGACAGGCTGCTGTATTGCCAAAAAAAAAATAATAGTAATGCAACTAATAATGATAACAGATATTTTTAAATATATTTCATGGTCCAGTCTTTCTTAATAAAGTCAGGAGTGTCTTAAAATTCATATCTTATTAACTGGGGTTTCCTGTTTGGAATTGCAGAGTGAGGTTTTAGATCGTAATATCTGAGTTAAGTTTTTAACCTTGAGAGCAGTTCAGTTAACTTATTACTGGAAGACTTTGTGCAAGTATCATTGATAAGAGTATTTGTCCAGAGGGGAATCAATCTAATTTATTAACTCTAGTAACTGACTGATCTATCTGTTACTGTTTTCAGCCACAATCCAGGTCACGGGGGGCAATAATTAATGCATCATAAAAGTGGCAGGAAAGCTGAATCCATCCACCCACAACCCCTTTTTCCCATTTTTCCACATGGGGACGGGGTGTCACATCAGCAGTAACAATCATCTAGAGCCAAGGTTTACACCACCAGGTGGCTAGCCCTGCAGTGACCACCACAAACACACACAAACACTCACACCTATGGCCAATTTACAGTGTCCAGTCCACCTACTACATCTCTTTGGAATGTTTATTTATTTAACATTTGTTTACCGGGAAAGTCCGACTTGGAACAAAACTAATTTTCAGCGGAGGCCTGGGGAGAAATGCTTCAGATGCATGCCTTTGTAACGTGGGAGGAAACCGGAGAACTGGGTGAGAACCCACACAAACACAGGGAGGACATGCAAACTCCACAAAGAAGGCACCCCACCCAATAATCAAACTGGGGAACCTCTTGCTGTGAGGTGACAACACTACCCACTACACCACTGTGCTGTTCTCCCCACTCTGCTGCCAAAACCAATGCAGACATAGGGAGAATTTGCAGTCTCAACTTGGCCTGTAACCCCCCTGGATGCCAGAGATATCAAGCAGAGATTGTAACCAGCCTTTTTCCTGTGTTGTTTCATCCTGATTCTTTGCTTCTCTGCAATATGGATTAAGGCCTCTTTAGTTACAATGTGGATGTCATCCTAATAAAACCAGAAGCTGAGGAACCTGCAGTTTTAGATAGCAGGTTTGAAGGACATTTGTGAACTAGAAGGTTTAGGCTGATTGAATATTGAAGCACTAGTGAATATAATCTAAGGCTGTGAACAGGAATTTACCTGTTAAGGAAAAGGCAGCTAATGGATGTGCCATGGGGGTGATATTAAACTGGGTTCTTAAAGTACTTGAGCAAGGAAAGTGTAACTAGTAAATACTCATAGGATACTGTCCTGATGGAGTGCAGCACAGTGGATGTCCTAGACAGGGATTAAAACTGGGGAATAATCATGGATTAAAACTAAGACAGAATGTAGCATTTTACATGCAGGGAATGGAAGCAAACATTATCTAATAGGGAAATAAAAGAAGTAGATAATTGAAGTAAGGCAGGTGAATGTAATTTGATTGTTATAGCTGATGTCAGGGAGCATGGTAGGCATTAGCAAATAGAGTGGCATGCAGAATATTTATGAGAGTAAGGTTATGTGTTTGCAGAAAAAAGTAGTCATAAAAATAATGCAGTGAAATGTCGCTTGTCTTATATGGCTGTCACTGTAATAGGACATGAAAAGATGTTGTAGGAATTGGAATTTGTGTGACCTGGAATATTTTTTGCATCTTCTAGTCTCTGTTGACCAATGAAGACCTACTAGGCCCAAGTGCCTGTATTGATGGGGTGAGCGCAGGAACTTTTACGTGGTCAGTAACTTGCTTGGAGTTTGATATGTGTAGTTAGGGAGGTTTGCATTATGTATATGGTGAGCTCTTAGAAAGATGCTACTTTAAATCCACTCTGTTATACTTAACTACCTGATAAAATGTATGTGTGTGTGTGTGTGTGTGTGTGTGTGTGCGTGGGGGGGGGGGGGGTGATCTCACCTGTTGGGACCAGCAAAGGAAATTCTTTTGTTCGGACCAAAGTGACGATTGTCCGTTATTTGATAGTGCTTTGGGAGCCTTGTTTTCCTTTAATGGTGACAGCTGTGTGTTTGTGAAATTCCCTTATGTTTTGTTTTTAGGGTGTCAGTTATGACATCTGTGAATTGATTTTGTCATTCAGGAATATATCTTTGAAAGAACGTTTGCTTAAAGCATGGTCATATTACATGCTTTGGAGTACATGTGAATTGAGGAATCACAAAATCAAAGTTCCAAAAATACCTCTGCATATGACATGGCAGTAGGGTCGGCAGGGTGAGTCCCTTAGTTATTGCCATAATCTGTAGCAGTCTGCATTTATTTTGGCCAACCACGGTGGTGGTGCTGCGGTAGCGTTGTCGCCTCACAGTAAGACGCTGTCCAGTTCGATTCTCAGCTAGAGCGTCTTCTGCGTGGAGACATGCGTGAATGGGCGTACCTTCATTGAAGGTTGTGCGTCAGGCCTGGAAAGCCGGTACGTAAAAATCAACTGCCAATCATTAGCGGACCGGAGTTCCGCTGTGGCGACCCCTAACCGGGAAAAGCCGAAAGACACAAACAAACAAACCAAGCTTTTAAATCAGTTTTTCCCCATAAACTTAGAAACATTTTATGCACAACATGTTGGAACTCGATCAGTAGGACAGAACAGTGAAGAACACTTATGTTTAGGAGACCATTGCTTAGCTTGCCTTTCTTAATTCTTACTAGTCCTGGATATTTCCACCGCCTCATTATTTCAGTGAGCTATTTGTGTCTTTTCTTTAGATACACAGTATTTCAAGTGCAGTGTCTAAAATGTTTGTTGATCGATGCGCAGCAAGTGAGGTTGCTTAAGCACCAGAAAGGCAGAATCCAGGCCCGTTTTATGTGTGCGTATGCTTGAGCGCAGTGCTGCATTTTTCTAATTTAAGTGGACTCTGCTATGTCATCCTGTTGTGCCTGTCTGATTCACAGTATAACTAGCTCTGCAGTCGCATTGTGTATGTGTGTACCACTCTTATGACTGCAACAAGTACTGGCCTTCCAGGAGTCGTTTTCCTTGGAGATTTGTTAAGCGACAGCAGATCGTGAAAGGAAAAATGGAAGCTACCAATTTTTTTTTTTCCATTTCCAGGCATACCTGTGAAATCACTGCAAACATTGAAGTTGGCCTGAGTTTATATCTGTATTGCATCCTGTTATTCAACTCCTTTCCCATACACAGTGAGTACTGCTTCAAAAATGCACACTGTCGTTATTCATGAACCTAAAGGTGTTAACTTACCGTTTTCACAAGAAGATCGAGGTGGGGGATACTACTAGAGGCAAAATTAATACATTAAAGAGTTTTCTTTAACTCTTTTTTTCACCTAGATAATATTGATGACATTTTTGTGGGAACTTATGTCTGCTAGTTGGAAATAATAGTTCTTTATTAGTTGGTCAACTCTGAAGCATAGATAACTGTTTAGAAAATGAGAGGAAAGAACGTGTTTGTTTTTTACAATATGGACTACCTTGTTTAACTTAATTTCGTGCAGAACTTATGATCTCCCCACCCCTCCTTAATAGGGTGCTGCCATGATAGTTTTTTTTTTTTCCCTTTACTGCTCAGACCACCAAACCCCTTTCCTAGCGATGCATTAATAGTAGTTTTAACTTTCCTGCCTACACTATCAAAACACTCCTTATCCACAGGACCCCCCCCCCCCCCCGACTAGTCAAAGCCATATTTCCTTCTAAGGCTAGAGTTGGGCTAAAGAGAACTATCATTCTTGGGCAGTTATATGTCCACAGATGAACGGCCACAATGTTTCCCTGTATTTAAAAGTATGACTAAAGCCTCTGATCTCTACAATAGGTGATAGCCTTTGCCCCACCTCCCACCCCCCAGCATAGCTGATCTAGTAAAATGCTGCTTATTACCACTCTCCCATCCCCTCTGCTGACCAGATCTGCTAATCAACCCACGTCCCCTGTGCTGCAGTCAGGGCCCTTTGTCAGCATAATGGCATTATGGATGTCAGATTGTCCCAGGCTTGAAACTTGGATTCAGAAGACATCTTGTATGTGTGACTGCATGGGTGTCAATGTCCAGGAGCACTGCTGTACCGCTCCCTGTTCTTCGGTCTTCTTGACTTATATGGTTACTTTATTCTTAAACTAGTACAGGAAATGTAGTTTTAGCAAAATCTTAAATAAAGGGTAAAAGTAGATTTATGGCTCTTTTAGGGGGTCACTGAGTGAAAAAGGGACAGAGTTATAAATCATTGAAAGAGGAAAAGTTTAAAAGTTATTGATGCTGTTTAGGTCCCTCTGAACTACATGCTCTAGGGACATAAACCTTGTCACTACAGTAAACAGAACATGCTGGAGGGACAGATTCCTGTCCCAGAGACTTCCCATACCCTGGAACAAACTACCTGTCTATATCAAACAAAGCTCCTCATTAGCACTCTTCAAGCAAAATCTTGATGATTAGATGGGAATTAGGAAATTCACCCCGGGGATCACCTCTGTGGCTCTGCTCGACAGTAGGACAGGAAAATAATTTTCTTGGGTGGCGAAAGCCAGGGTACCTTTTTGGCTAGGCTTATATCGGCCCTAGGGCCAATAGCCTAGTACCTACCTATGAACCTATGATGTATGGCCGTTGCATTTGATAAAGCTTCACTACTGTACCGGTTTTTATACACCTGTGTATGAGTTTGGATGTATAATCTATTTGTATATGCGTTTAGTCAAATGAGTCCACATTCAGGCATTGTAAAGGGCCTTATTAAGACACAATGACTTTTTTTATGCCATTGGTGCTTTGACCATCCGTCTGCCTGGTAGAGCCCATTATATCCCATTGACCTGAATGTCCAGCACGCGCTCGCCTCAGCTGCAGTGCATTGCAGGGTTGCACTTGCCTTCTGACTGATGTCATAAAGTAGCAAGACCTTGCTGCAGCCTTGCTTCAAGGATGGGCCTGACAACCTTGATGGTTCACTCCTGTCCCCCAAGTTGGCACTTCCAAAACCAGGAGTCAGTAGGAAAATGCAAATTGTTTGGGATGCAGTCTTCATTTTATCCGTTAGTGCCACAGAACAGAGTCATAGGAAGGTTGGGGGGGGGCAACAGCCAACTTGATGAGGATTGTGAACTGGTGGACTGTTTACAAACTGTCATTACTGTGATCACAATCATGAAAATACTCGCAGCAATGACAGCTTGTAAACTCTTAACTGTTCATTTTTTCTAAATATAGCAACAATTTATTAATTTGATGTATAATAACTTGTTGCTACATTTAAAAAAAGACATTACAACAGTTTGTAGACTGTTAAGTGATTGTATTATTGATAGCAGGGAGTGTGCTGGCCTGTGTTGCTAAAGCTCTGCTTCAGAGCCAGTTAGAAAGTTAACATTTGAAGTGGCATGATACGGGGACAAATGTGGTGGCTGTAAAATATTGTGCACGAGTTGATGCATTTGGTGCTCTAGTGGTAGTTTAAGGACATCGATGTGCAGCAATAAACGGAACACTACTTTGAAGAGCTAGTACTGATACTTTGCAGTAGCTCATACCCAATTGTGTTTCCCCAACTAGTTGTCTTCCCAGTAACAACCAGATAGCTGCAGGATACTTCATTACCATTCTAAACTAGCCTTTTAAGCATTCAGGATAAGCAGTAAAATGCATCACAGAACATGTAGACTTTCTGAGCCGCTGGGCCTTTTGCAAGGGCCCAGGTCACTGGCTCCATAAGGGAGATTTGACCCAGGAGCAGTTGATGTGCTTCACCAGCCAGCTGTTGTATCCCTGCAACCTGCAGACACCATGACGACATAGGACACCATTTTAAATTTGAAAAGATGAATACAAGACTGGGAAACAGAAGAGCAGTGGTGATTCTTACAACTCAGAATAAGTTGACAATTCTATTGTTTGACCTGTAAAACTGTAAATGTATTTTAATAGGTCATGTTGAATATGTGTTCGTATTTGTAGTGTTATTCTGTCTTGTGGAAGAGAACTGGCATGCTCTGGATTGCTGACCTAAAGCAAACAGGCACTGGCACATTATCACATTTTCTCTGTCCTTTGTGGGGAGGATTTAAACTTTAAATCACACTGACTCTGGGAAGTGAAGCCATTTCTAACCTTGCTTGACACACAGCCTTTTATAGGGTGACCTCTTTTTATTATATGCTAATGTGGGAAAAACTCTACAACTATAGCATAGGTCAACCCAGGACACCACCCCCACCTAAGCTAAGATTTCCAAGTACTTTTTCCCGTTGTATGTGCTCTATTCAGAAACTGATGTGGTGGGTGTTTTACTAAAATTATTTACAGGGTTACTTGATCTGACACTTTCTTTGACTTTGTCAGACTGGACAGATGAAAGGTTTTACGTAGTTTGCCTTAGCTGTAGTATTCCTGCAAAAGCAGCATTTGGAGGGCAGGAATATAAATTAAATCCTTGTTTTTCACTTCAGCATGGCATATATATCTATATATATATGTATATATATATCTATATATATATATATATATATATATATGTATATATATATATATATATATATATGTGTGTGTATATATATATATATATATATATTGACATAAAGATGAACTGTGCAGAACAGCTTTTTAAAGATACCTGACTCAAGGGAAGTACTTGCTGGAAATTTTGTATATGTAATTTTCTAATCGGATTATTAAGAATTGAAAATTTCTTACAAAGGTGTTGCACATGAGAGCAAAAGGCCTAAGTAAACCCTCTCCACGCATGTCTGAATAAAAAATATGTAGATACTTTTTGTTTATATTTAAGATGTGGTGTGTATAGGTATCTGTTTTGCTATATTTAAGTACCTTACAGACATAGAAACACAAACACACCAGAATTTTCAATGACGTGAAAAGCTTATACCGTGCAGATTTATTTTGCCCTTTGTTTTTCACAGGTGTAACATGTCTTTTTTTTGCATTACATTACTTCTTATTAGATTCTGACTGGTTAGCAACATTGATTTTGACTAGTCAGTGCTGCTGATGTAAAATGTATAGAGCAGCACCTCCTGTTGGCTGACCTTGATATAAATAAGCGCATACTTTTTTTTCCCTTCTCTGCTGAGGGATTATGTGGGTGAGGCACCTTGAAGCAAGGTTAAGGAAAGCTGAGGATTCTTTTAAAGTCATCAGTAGCTGAGCACGTTGTTTATCCTTTCAAGTTCAAAGAACTCTGTTGATAAATTGGGAATCAGTTAGCTGGAGGGTATCTAAAGAAATGTGGGTTGTTTACCTTTAAGTGAAAAGTGAAAAAGGATTTTTTACAAGGTTTAAAACGTAAAGAAATTGTGGTCATGATGGGGCATGAATGAACGGCGTCTGCACACCTGTTTGATATTAAAATCAATCATTCACTATGTGGTTTTCAGCCAGAAATTCAAGTTCCTTTTTGTCATTCCAGTTCTTTTGTTTGAAGCATAATTAGAGACAGAGAGAGAAAGACAGAGAAAAGGAGTGGTAGAAAAATGCCTAGAGCTAATAATCCTAGATAACTTGTGCGCATTCAAAAAAAGTAGGG
The DNA here is from genome assembly GCF_019279795.1 of Protopterus annectens. NCBI lineage: Eukaryota > Metazoa > Chordata > Ceratodontiformes > Protopteridae > Protopterus > Protopterus annectens. The sequence goes on along the minus strand of NC_056729.1, from coordinate 1,555,380,187 downwards.
TTGTCTTTGTTATTGATGAACTTTTAAAGGGCACATGTCTGCTTAATGTGGATATACAGTTTTGCTACAGTTTTGACTGACAGAGAATTTTTCAGCTTGTATTTATAGTTCTGTCTTTATAAGGAAATTATGTAATTGGTAGTGCCTATAAGGACAAGGTACTGGCAGTTTAGTTCAGAAGATTAAGGCTATGAGCTGCTTATGAGCATTGTCCTGGGTTTGATTCCCTTATCTGCATGCTGTGTGTCTTTTGTCAGGTAACCAAGCAGAGTTCCTGGGTCATCCTTGAAAAAAAAGACAGTTGGATCTTGCTGGATGGTTACCATGTTAGCAAATGAAATAAAAAATAATAAATTGCTATTCCTCAACACTGAACTTGAGTAAATTTTCAAGCAGAAACTTAAACTGCATTATTTTGTTGGATTTCTAGCAATTTTTTTTTCACAGCATTAGAATTACTCCTCTTTCTTGTGCTGCCTTTTCTTCTTTTGTTAGGTTGACCACTAGATTTGCTTATATATGGTCATGCAGTGAAGTGGTATCTTCTGAGCCCACTGTTTCGTGGCCGAATCTATGGTTAAAATAGTAAATAACACTGCACTACAGCATCATCCGAGAGGATGTCACTGTAGTAGGTGAAGACTTATAACTGGTCCTCAGAGGTTTCTTCTAAAGTTTTTTGTCTTTCTAAATGATGGCATAATTCTCATATTAGAATTGATTATTTTGCTCCAGATAGGGATCTCGCTGTGTCTGCTTCTGTCCCTCTCAACTGTATATTTTTGAAAGCCTTTCCATCCTAGTGCATGTTGACTGTGTACATTCGGCATTACATAATCCTGCTTTAGAAACCAGTAGAAGGGCAATTTCCCATATTTAAACATGTCACTGCTACCATGCGTATTCTGGTCTGGTTGCTTAAACATCAGCGATTCAAGTTCCCTTAGTCAGCATGTGCACAGCTGAGTAGTTAGCTGCCTCTGTTCTCTGTTTTTCACATTCTTGCACCTACCGATAGCAGGCACAGCAGTCCAGTTTATCAGCATTTGATGAAAAGGGGTTTCTCACTTTTTCGTAGGACTTTCGAGGAACGGCTATTATGTATTTTAAAAATAATGTTCTTCAAGTTGTTCATTCGTAGAATAACTCCTCTGTGGAGGAGACAACACTGGAGCAGGCTTCGGTTGGCTCCCCAAAACAGATATTATGTGTCATATTTTGTTGAACTGTACCATATTCATTTGAACTGTGTTGTTTTGGTAATCCTTAGTGGTTTCTCATAGTCTTTGACCAGAACTCCTGAAGTGAGCCTGGGGAGACTGAAGTGAATGGCTTAACTTTGTTAAATCATCGTTACAGGAAACCTTTGAAAAGCCCTCTGGATTATAAGGTGTACTTTGAACTGGCCTGGACACCACTGCATTTCTAAGAACAAAATAGCCCTTTAGTGTTTCTCTTGAATAAGGAAATTGAAAGCTTCAGACAGTCTTTCTCTACGACCATGCTCTTTCCATACTTTTTTAAAAGGCCATCCACCTTTATACAGTAGATCTCCATGAAATCCAAAGGCAGATCAGTTTGACATTTGTACTGTCCAGCACAGGTCAGAAACACATTAATATCTGGCTCCATCCCATTATGTCTTTTTTTCTGGTCATGTTTATATTTGGCTCCTCTCCTTTAGGCCTGTTTTCTTGTCATGTTTGAGAAAGGTGCAGTCTGAAACCACTGTAGCCCCGTAGCTGTATATGTCACTATTCCAGTCCATGGCTTTTCTGGAGTGTCAGGTTGTGTGAAAACCATCCCTTGTTAGATTAACTTTTCATG